>NC_053434.1:54857184-54959544 GCF_007990345.1 Gossypium hirsutum
TAACCTTAATGTAGCTAAGTTTTTGCTACATGTTCCCCTAATTTTTCCTTATATAAACCCTTCTTCGTTCTACTATTTTTCATATCCTTTAAAGCTATTTGCTTAAACCTTAAAATCCTTAAACTTTTCACTTGTGCCGTCAACATTAAATCCCGAAAGAAACTGTAGTTTCTCTTCCCCTTATGCCGAAATCATCTAGTGCCGTCGTAAAGAGATTACCGAAGTACCCCCACTATCGTCGCAAGTTGTTTTCGCTGCCGCACATTACCGCCGTCACCACCGCACATTGCTATTGGTGTCGCACACCACCGTCGCACCATTCTTGCCATGGCAAGGTCGTTGCTGTAGCAAGTTCTACCCACCCTGTTGATTTCTGTTTTTCCCCTGTAAGCTGAACTTTGCCGAATTTTTGGGAAAATACCATGTCTCACAAAAGAACCAAATCACCAAAGACTACTCCTGAAAACCCGATTGTGATTGATGAGGAAGTGAAAGAGAGATTTGATTCAATTTTCAAGCATCAACCTATGATGCCGGAAAAAGGTTTTAACTTGAAGAATAATGATTTGATGGTTGTCCCTGTGCCAATTAGAAAGACAATCAATGCTCTCAAGTGGTAAGGATTTTGTGATACTCGTTCACTTCCAGATGATGAACTAGTTTGAGAGTTCTATGCAAGTTTGACCACACAAGATGTGACTAAGGTCATCGTTCAAAAGAAAAAGGTACCTCTGACTTATAAATCCATCAATGATTTGTTTAACTAACCTAATGTTGAAGAAGATGAGTACCACCCTATGATGAACAACATAAATTAGGATTTTCTTCAACAAGTACTTAATGTTGTGACAAATCCAGGATCCTAATGGATTATAAGAAAGTATGAAAGCCATTCTGCGCAAAGGTAATACCTAAAACCAGTAGCAGAGGTATGGTTTTATTTTGTTCGCTATAGTTTTATACCTATCTCACATAATTACACCATCCTCGATGGAACGAATGCTCTTGTTATATGCAAACTTGATAGAAAAGTCCATTAATGTTGGGAAAATTATTCTCAAGTTGATTTATGACTGTGCTAAAAAGAAGACTGGAAGTGCTTATTTCCCATCATTAATCACTTCACTTTGCTTAAGGGCCAGTGTTAAAACACAAACGAATTTAAAGGGGTAATATATCCAAGGGTGCATTACAAGTCATGATCTTGAAAGGTTAGTAGAGAATGTGCATGAGCTAAATCAAGGCGAGCAAGAAGAACTAACTGAGCCAGATATTGAGGAGTCAACAAATGAAACTGAAACTGAATCAGTTACAGCCACTGAAGAAGGAGAATCTGATAAGGAACCAAACAGTCCTAAACCAGTTAAAGGATCTGAAAACCCTAAACCAAGGGTTGAGTCAGAAGAAGAACCAGTCAAGCTAAGTGTTGAACCTGAGTATACAACTCCCATGCCAACTTTTGCAAGTACTTCAAGGAAATCAAAGTTGTCAATATTGATGGATATGTGCAAGTTCATACACAATAAACAACAAACTTACTGGAAATATACAAAAATTAGAGATGATTCAATTCGTAATACTTTTAAGAATATCTCTAACACTTTTGTTCGTGAGTTCCCAGATGCTATCTTTGAGACAGGGAAGGAAGATACTAATTATACAAGCGGAGATGGAGCTGAAAAAGACAAGGGGAATGAGTCAGAAGAATAAAAGGGGGGATTCTTGTCTTTTTATTTATTTATTTTAGGTATTTAGGAATTTGTTTCTTTAGTAACTAGGATTTAATTTTTGCATAATAAAACATAGCAAGCATGAACAAATGCTTCTTTAAAAAGAAAAAGACTAAGTGATGTGGTAATAGGAATGAGCATGTCCAGGATTGGTTTATGAGGAAAGACTTGGTATTTAAGCAATCTTAATGACTCACCTCTCTTTCTTTTTAACCCTTCCTGGTGTTTAGTTTTCATTCATTACTTTATTCTTGTAATGAAGACATTTCTTTTTTTTAAAGGGGGTAAGGCAAATAATTGCTCAAAATTTTTAAAATTTTCAAGTATGTTTCAATCATTTCTTCCATGAGTATGTTTTAATAAATAAATGCTTAAAGGAATTCTTTATTAATGAGATAGCTTGTATGCGAGCATGAATGATGATTTTATCTGAGTGATTGTATGTTATCATAAAGAATGGAATGATTGTATGATCTTAGTCTTAGGAAATGTTTTCCATGAAAACTTAGTTACTTTTGAGATTAGACATGCATGAAGGTTTATATCTTTAGAATTAACTTAATAACTTTCTTGAGGCGAAATCCGAGGAGAAAAAAAATCTAAAATGATATAGGCATTATTTCTTTCAACTGTTTGAGCCTTTTCAAACCCACCTTATGATATTAGACCCTTAAAACTATAATTTTGAGCTTAAAAGGCCTGTTTATTGCAATGAACCTACATTACAAGTCATATCTCCATCTTTTGAAGTTATCCTAATTTTGTGCACCTATCTTAACTAAAGTTGTCTTGGTAAGCAATGTTTGAGGAAATTTTCATGTATGTGCTCATTTAAGGAAATTTTCATACGGATGTATATGCTCATGCTATAAAAAAAAGGAGCAAAGAAAAGTTTGCTCAGTTTCCACAAAGAAAAAATGTATGAGCATGAGTTCAAAATAAGTTTGGGGGTATTTCAAAGGATCACTTAAAGAAAAATGTTTAATTTCAAGAAATCCAAGACAAAATTAAAGGTTAAGATTTTGAAACCGAAATGTCTCATCCCTTAAAATCCCTACCTTTAATCGAGAACGATTACAACCTTAGAAAAGACCTATTGATTTGATGATTATGTCGCCTACATTAGTGGAGAGGGAGTTCTAAGTTCAACATATGAAAATCATAAATAAGCCTTATGATTGTTTGCTTGATTGAGGAGAAATTATGTTGAATGAAGAATATTATCTATGGCTGTGACATATATACATACTATGATTCATGTTGGCATATCTTGAAATTTAGTATAAAATTTTCAAAATGTTTGCGTACGAATTACTTACTAATGAAGAACATCGATGAGCATGAAGTTATTAATGCATGAATATGGGATAAAGATTGATGTTGCTTACACTTTTAGCAATTTTGCTTTAGCGAAACTTTGTGTTGTGCATGAACATTACTCAGGACGAGCAATGATTTAAGTTTGGAGGTGTGTAAACTGAAAAATATATAAGATTTTTCTTATATAATTCGTCACCTTTTTACTTAAATTTGTTGTTAAAACCAAGTAATTGCTAAATAAATTAATGAAATAAATGAAAATATGAAATTGGGACATAGAAATTATTAAAATGTGATTTTATAATTTATTATATAGTTTTCATGCAGAAAATGACTTCTTTTATATTAATTTGAGCATATTATATTTTTAAGCTATAAAGTGGGCCACACATAATTAAATTAAATAATAAAATATAAATTTATATATAATACTTTATTTTAATATGTTTCATTAATAAATTGGGTTTTAATTAATTAAGTAAATTGATTAATTAAAGTGGTTAAATTATTTTCTTTGGTCCTCTAAATTATCTATTATTTTTGGACAGGTATGAGAGCTTTATTTTGATTAAAAAACCATCCAAATGGAGGACTAAGTCAACCCAAAATTTGGCTACATGTGGATGTTCATAAATCAAATTTTGGTTTAATTGCACAAGGCCCTTGAAGAGTTGAAGAAATCGAAGATTTACTTGGAGATTTGCAATTGATTGAGTCTTGATCCTGATGATGTTGTGGCATTTAAATCAAGCAAAAATCAGCCACATTTCCACAAATCATGGCCGACCACCCTTGGAGGAATTCTCAAAATATGGACACTCCTATTTTTAGCAAACCAGCTCTCTTGCCTCACCTATAAATAAAACCCCATTTCTCACTTTTATAATCATCCCTCACTCATTCATCATTCTCTCCTCTCTCAACTCTCTTAACCCTCACGCCTATCATCATCTTTGCATAAAGATTACTTGCTATCCTCTTGCCTAGCGGGCAAGGATTTACCTCCGTGGAAAAGATGATTCATTCGGATCCGCATGAAAGCCCAACTCCATTGCATTTCCAGAAACCATGTTGTATATTTGAAAGAGGTTGACCTCCTTGCTTCTCTCATGGTACAATCCTCTTCCCGCTGAGCCCCCTTTCTCCTCGGTCCACAGAGACAAAATAGAAGAATAATAAAATAAATAATATAGAAATATAGATTTATAAATCGAAATATATTAATATAATAATATAAATATTATTAATTACTTAATATTCTTAAAGAGCCCTTGGTCGGCCACCTTGGAGAGCCATCAACGAAGAAGCAAAGTGAAAGAACGAAGGAACCCTCGTCAATCAGAGTTTTAGGTGACAACCACTTTGATTTGGGTTTAATCTTTCTTTTCTTTAACTTAATTCAAGAATGTTTGCTATGTGTTTACTATTCTTGTTTACAACAATGATGGCTTAATTTTATTTAAGCTAGGATGATTATTTTGGTTGAATAATATTTATTTGATTCATGCTTATAATATTTGTGCCTCAGTCGATCATGTTTTCAATTAAAATCAAGTCTGTATTTCGTTCATACGTGATTGAAATGCACCTAAATTAGCTGAGCAGTCCTAACCAGACGACGGCTAATGGACACATAATTGAAATGTGCATGCTCAATTTAGATCCTAACCGGATTAAATTGCAGGTTGCATAACAACCCTAACCAGGCTTTGTTATCTGCATAGTTTTTAGATTTGTGTGATTAAACTATTTCAAACCTTACACGTCCCTGTTACCTCACACGAATACTAAGAAACCCTTAGTAAAAAGGATCAGTAAAATGCGTATTTTCTAAGTAAAGGATTCCAAAAGGACCTAATATGGTTTCCAAACTCATGAAAGATCGAGTTGCCATGGAATATTTTTCTGAATATTGATAAGCATGTTAATAATAGTTTGGGTTTAATTAAAGATATTGTCCTAGCTTATTTATGTTATAATTGTTGCTTATTGAGTTAATTCTGCTAAAATCTATTTCATTCATATAGTTTGCATACTTAGGATAAATTGCATTAGGGATCATTGCATTTAGTTTCATATACTTAATTTTTCATCACGTCTCAATTATATTATTTTTTTATTTATCAAATTGTTAATATAATTTTACAAATTAATTGGCTTAGCACAAATACAATCCCTGTGGAGACGATAACTCGATACCTTATTACTTGATAACGATTGTGTATACTTGCACAAACCCGAGCATTACAGTAATTATATAACATTTTACAATTCAATTAATTTCACACCTACCAATTTATAACAATACAATTAGATTTATATATTTATTAGCCTACCACAACTCATAAATCAATATAATATACAAATTATTCTAATTTAAACCATATGAACTTACCAGGGCTAAACAACAAAGATTGTAATGTCATGGGCTAATCTAGAATTTTTCTTTTTTCGCAATTATCTACTTATTCTTAATCTAAATAGTACTCACAACTTAAAACTTGATTTTCCTGAGTCATGCAAAACCTCCTTAAAAGGTTTTTTTCAGAAATCCTTATCTTTGTTTTCTTAATATAGCTGTCACAGAGAGACTAAATACCTTACCAACTTACTGGATTATCTAATTCTTTGATTCAGGCCTCACAGTCACTGCCTCATGTAGAGCTTCCCATAACCATCTCTTCATTGAAGCAAGAAAGATGAAGAAGTGAGAAAAATGTAACAAAATGTTGTTGAATCCTCCTTGAGAAGTCATTTCCCATCTATTGATAGCCCTTCCTACACTATCTTCAACCACTTGGAAACTATTCATCAATAATCAATTTGTCCCCCAGTAAGGGACTTGTTGGGTTTAATATAACCGAACTAGTTTTGAATATCAACAATGTCCAAACCAGACTCTAAATTTTTCAAATTTCTTAGTAGAGACTGCCAAGTTATAGTCTCTTTCCAATTAAGTCATTAACTATTCCAAATTTTTGAGTTTAACGGAAACTGGGTGTAACATGCCCTATATGTGAAAATGAAATTTAAAATATTGATAATTTATTCTTACATTATCCATTTTGTGAAAATATTTGATTTGGTAGTAATTCAGACTACATATAGACATGATTGGGAATAGAGTTATCAAAGATCTTATTCTTCTTCAAATAAATTTGAGAGACATTAGTGCAAATTAGGATAATAAAATTACTAGGATATTATGGGAAAATTGATTTGGAAATAATGATGATAAGATTATTGATATCAAACAAACTCCTAGTTAAATGAACTTGTACAAGCCATAGCATCAGTGTCAAACTTAGATCTCAAGAGAAAGAGGGAGGAAATGTTTTGGTGTCACACCACTCCTAAAGAACTTTAGTGGCATATTTCTTGCACAACGGTTTAATACTATGGGAAAATTGGATAGAACCATTTGCAACCTCGACATCTTTATGGAAGCCTCGATAACAACACAACTCAATTCCCCTATCAATAGGCTTAAATATTTGTTTTATTGCAATACATATTGATGGCATTAGAAGCACAAACCATGGGTACAGGAAAAAAAGATATTAATAAGAGGGGTACACCATGTCATGCTTGATCAATGCCACCAACTTTTTAATGACACTAGCAAATAGGTGACTACTTTGAAAAATATCCATTTTAGTTTTATCTCATTTAATTTGAATCTTTTTTTAAATTTGTTGTTGTACTCTACCCTTGTTGAACCCTTGATTGGATACCATAATAAAAATTTGTTTATTTCTACATGTATTGATGTAAAAAATGAAAAATAAGACATATTTACATGAATTATCATATTTAATTTTTGGATTAATACACTATTTAGGGCCTAAACTTGGACATTGTTTCCACAATTAACTTGTATTACTTTCGAGGTAGTAGAGTTATTGGGAAAATAATTATAACATCTAATGATGACAAAATGGATTCAACCAAGTTGCGGCTTATGCAGTTGGGACTTGCTGGTTAGAAATCCTTGCAAATTCTAGAAAATTGAGGATTGTTGAAAGGTGAAAAGTCTTGCAAGTTAGAATTTCGTGAGCATTATGTTTTGGGAAAGCAAAAGAAAGTGAAGGTTAACACCACTACCCATGAAACAAAAGGTATTTTGGATTATGTTCACTCAAATGTATGGTGGGCCTTCTAAGACACCTTCCTCAAAAGGAAACTTTATTTTGTAACTTTTCTTTCTAACTTTTCTAAAAGATTTTAGGTGTACATGATGAAAGCTAAGAATAAAGTGCTCAGAGTTTTCCTTAATTAGAAAAATATGATAAAAAACAAAATTGGTAGAAAGATCAAATGACATAGGAAGAACAATGAAGGGGGATATAAAAGCGATTCGTACATTACTATTATTAAACATTTTATAGATAGATATATGCCACAATAGAATGGGGTGTCAGAGCATATTAATCATACACTATTGGAGAGTTTGATATTTTTTTAATCCAATGCTAGGTTGGGCAAGCAATTTTGGGCTGAAGTTGTGACATGTGTTAGCTATCTCACTAACCTTTTGCCATCATCTGCAATAGAAGGGAAAACAATGATGGAGATATGGTCTAGAAAACTTGCTACTGATTATGATTCCTTACATGTATGTTAATCCACTACTTATTGCCATGAGAAGGAGTAAAAATAGATCCAAGAGAACAAAAAGTTATCTTTATGATAATCAACTTTAGAGTATAGGGATTTTGACTTTGGTGTGTAGAAATGAATGATATAACTTGCAGTAAATATGTTACTTTGATGAGTCTGACATGTTTGAAAAGGTAAAATATAAAGATGTTTAGTGTAACACCCCTAACCCATATCCATCGCCAGACTAGGGTTAAGAGGCATTACCGAACATATCATAACAATTCGTATTCATTTCATAATCAACATAGCATCAAAGTCACATATCATTATAGAGTCCTTTACGTAGGTCAACGAGACCTTAAACATGCATTAGAAAGGGGTCGGGACTAAACTGAGCTCATACAAATTTTTTTGAAACTTAAACATTTTTCAAAGTTACAGAGGTCACACACCCGTGCGAATAGGCTGTGTGCCTCATATGGCTTTAGACACGCCCGTGTGTCTAAGCCATGGTGAAACAGGGCATACATACTGACTTGTCTACAAAGCCACAAGACACGCCTATGTGCTAGGTCGTGTGAAAATTAGGGAGGCTACTGACTTGGGTCACACAGCCAGTCACACGCCCGTATGTCTAGCCTGTGCTCAAAACTGACTAGGCCATATGGCCTGCCACATGCCCGTGTGTGTTCGACCCTGTGGTTTGTTCAGGCTCATTTTGAATGGCCCTTGAGCAACACAGCAGTGATAGACGCTCGTGTCCTTGCCCGTGTGGGTAAAAATAGGCCATTTACAAGGCCATAATGCGACACCTTAAGGGTCCTCCCTACAATTAACAAATAGGCATCAATTACATATCAATTTTTCAACCAATTCACAACAAAAACAAATAACAATCATACAATATCATTATCAACCAATCTCATGCTTAATAACCATACCAAATTATCCCAAATCCTAAGCCAAAAGTCATACCAAAATATATTATTCATATTTCAATTTACTTTATTCGTTCTCATACCAAAATATTACCAAATTCCCAAAATATGCACATACCACAACTTACCAAAATTGACCATTTCATTTGGTTATTCAAAAGTGCATCAAAGCATACCATTTTTTAACTCAATATATATACCAAAATTCATTCATAATGTCATCCATAACCAAGCCATATCACATGGCCAGACATACATTACAAAACATATTCAAATACTTCTAGCCTATACATGCCATACTTCAATATATACATTCTCAAAAGGGTACCAAAATAAGGTTTGATAATGTGGTGATGATCCTCAATGATCCTCGAGCTTCCGGCAGCTTCGATATCTATAAAACAATGCAAACACACATAAAGTAAGCTTTCAAAAGCTTAGTAAGCCATATACAAATAAACTTATAATTTTAAGCATATAAACATCATCAAATTACATATACTCCATAGTCAAATACTATCAGAACCCACATAGTACATATACATTTCATATTTTCCCAATTCATTTGCACATGTAGCATATTTTCTTATCCTTATATCACATATCATCACTAGCACATATACTTACCTTTTATTCTCAAACAAAATATACATTTTAAACGTACCTGGATCAGATACACATTTCATATGTTCATTCTTTTTTCGGAATGCCCGTTGAATCGTTTGGAATCATAAGGATACGTGGATAAATCAAAAAGCTCGTACAATGCCAATGTCCCAAACATGGACTTACATGTAATCCAATATCGATGCCACTGTCCCAGACAAGGTCTTACACGAAATCAAATATGATACTGATGTCCTAGACATAGTATTATACGTAAATTTCAAATTGATGCCAATGTCCCAGACGTGGTCTTACACGAAATCAAATATCAAAATCCTATGTCATGACATATGTATCCTAACTATTCCTATGGTTCGTACCACCCATTTTCGGAGTCAAAACACTGTCAATGCTTTCACAATTTCACATATTCATCTTTCAAGCCATTAATTTCATTTCAATAGCATATAAACATAAATAAATTGATTCAAACACATTTATTTGTATATCAACTTACCTCGTACGGATTCAAACGAACAGAGTCGACTACTCGACGACTTTCGATTTTCCCCGATCTCATTCCGTTTTCTTTGGTTTTTGATCTAAACATATTCAAATTTAACTATTTTATTTTCCAAATCATTCAATTCAATCCATATATACATATTTAGGGAATTTTACAAATTAGCCCTCACATTTTCACATTTTTGACATTTTTGTCCCTAATCACAAAAATCACAAAATATACAAAATTTCCATATACCCATGCTTTCATTGTATTCATATAAGCCCACATATTTCATTTTTTTTCACATTTTAGTCCCTCAATTCCTCATTTTTATAATTTAAACCAAATTACTCAAATTTATCAAAAATTCAAAGACAAAACACATTTATCTATCACATATCTTTCATTTTTCATCATTTAACAACACAAAGCTCACAATTTCATCAATGACTCAACTCAAAATTATAAAAAAATCTAAAATTGAGACATGGGCTTGATAGATTACTAAGCAACAATCACAAAAACGTAGAAATTATTAAAAGCCGAACAAAACACATACTTTAATCACGCCAAACCATAGCCGAACCCTAGCAAGCTTTTATCTTTTCTTTTTCCTCTTATTTTCGGCAAAACAAGATGATAATGGCCAATTTCATGTTTTTGTTTTATTTTAACTATTATTTAATTATCAATTACTAATATAACATTTTTAATTCCATTATAAAATCACATATATTATGGCCATTAATGTCCACTCATAAGTTCAATGGTCTAATTGCAATATAAGGACCTCTCATTTAAAAAAAAGAAATTAGGCACACTTAACATATAGCAAGCAACTTTTACATTTTATGCGATTAGGTCTTTTTATCAAATTGAGCACACAAACTATTAAATTTTCATACGAAACTTTCACACATGCTTTACCACATATTGTAAACATAGAAAATAATATTAAATATTTTTTTGACTCAAATTTGTGGTCTCGAGACCATTATTCCGACTAGGGTCTAAATCGAGATGTTACAACTCTTCTCTTTAGGGATTTTCATCCCCGAAAATCTTACCGTTGAACAGATTCGGATATAGCTGTCTCATAGAACCTTTGGGCTCCCACGTAGCCTATTCAACTCTGTGTCGATGCGACGTTACTTTTACTAACGGAATTTTCTTATTTCGCAGTTCTTTAACCTTACGAGCCAAGATACAGGTTGGTTCTTCATTGTAGGTTATATCGGACTGAATCTCAATCTCAGACGGAGAAATCACATGTGATGGATCAGATCTATATCGTCAAAGCATTTATACATCAAACACATTATGAATCGTTTCTAACTCAGGTGGCAACAATAATTGATAATCAACTGGCCCGATATGCTCGATAATCTCAAACAGCCTGAGGAACCTCAAACTTAATTTGCCTTTTCTGCCAAATCGAAGTACTTTCTTCCACGGAGATACTTTCAAAAATACTTTATCACCTATCTCGAATTCAATATCTTTTCATTTCAAATCTACGTAAGATTTTTGACGATCGGAAGCTATTTTCAAACTATCTCGGATCACTTTTACTTTTTATTCAGTCTATTTTAGGAAATCAACCCCGTGTATCTTATTCTCACTAAGCTCTGACCAATACAATGGTGTACGACATTTTCTACCACATAAGGCTTCGTACAGTGCCATTTTAATACTCGATTGAAAACTATTGCTATAAGCAAATTCAATCAATGGCAAATACTATTCCCACGTACCTACAAACCCAAGAATGCAACATCTTAACATATCCTCGAGAATCTGAATAATCCACTCGGATTGACCATTCGTTTGCGGGTGAAAAACAGTACTGGAATGCAATTTCATACCAAATGCCTCTTGTAGTTTCTTTCAAAACCGTGATGTAAATCTCGGATCGCTATCTGACACAATAGATAATGGCACACCGTGCAATCTCATAATATCAAAAATGTATAACTTAGCTAATTTATCAAGTGAGTAATCAGATCGTACCAGAATAAAATGAGCTGAGTTTGTCAAACGATCAACCATAACCCAGATAGCATCTTTCTTTCACGGAGATAGGGAAAACCGAAAACAAAATACATTGTCACTCTATCCCACTTCCACTCCGGAGTCATAATCGGTTACAACAGACCATATGGCACTTGATGTTCAGCTTTAACTTGTTGATAGATTAAACATTTTGAAACAAAATCAGAGATATCCTTTTCATTCCAGACCACCAATAACGTTGTTTCAAATCATTATACATTTTCGTACTCCCGGATGTACAGATAAATGACTATTGTGAGCTTCATTCAAAATTATTTGAATTAACTCTAAACTTTTCAGAACACAAATCTGATCTCGGAATCTCAAATAGTCATCATCATCAACTCTAAATTCTGAATTAGAATTCATTTCACACTGGGATCATTTTGCTATAATCTCATTATCAACCTTCTGAGCACCAATAATCTACTGTAAGAACAAAGGTTTGGCTTTCAATTTGGCTAAAACCGAACCATCATCAGACAGAACCAAATGAGCATTCATCGCATGCAATGCAAGTAATGATTTCCGACTCAAAGCATCAGCAACAACATTGGCCTTTCCTGGATGATAATCAATAACAAGCTTATAGTCTTTCAGCAACTTTAGCCATCTTCTCTGTCGCAAGTTCAGATCTCTCTGAGTCATCAAATATTTTAAGCTTTTGTGATCGGAATAAACGTGACATTTCTCACCAAATAGAATAGCCGCCAATTCTAGATCGTGTTTTGGATAATTCCTTTCATGAGGCTTTAATTGTCTCGAAGCATAGGCTATAACTTTGCCTTCTTGCATCAAAACACATCCTAGACCGTTTAACAAAGCATCATTATAGATCAAAAATTCTTTACCCGATTCTAGTTGTACTAACACCGGAGCTTCAATCAATAGGACTTTCAACTGATCAAAGCTTTTCTGACACTTTTCAGAACATTCAAATTTCACATCTTTCTGAAGTAGTTTCGTCAACAGAGTTGCAATCATAGAAAAGCCTTTTACAAACCTTTGATAATAACCGACAAGTCTCAGAAAACTGCGGACTTCAAAAACATTTCCTAGAGGCTTCCAATCCAAAATAGCTGAAATTTTGCTCGGATCAACTCAGATACCAGATGCTGATACAATATGTCCCAGAAAACCAACTTCACGTAACTAGAACTCACATTTACTAAACTTCACATACAATTGCTTATCTCACAAAGTTTGTAGCACTGTTCTCAAATGATCGGCATGTTCAGTTTCATCTCATGAATATATCAATATATCATCAATGAATACGACAATTAATCAAATCCATAAAAATAGTAGGTGCATTCATTAATCCGAAAGGCATAACTAAAAACTCATAGTGTCCGTACATCGTTCTGAATTCAGTTTTCGGAATGTCTGGATCTTTTACTCTCAACTGATAATAGTCCGTCTCAAATCTATCTTTGAAAAGAAGTTATCTCCTTTCAATTGATCAAACAAATCGTCAATTCGGGGCAGAGGGTATTGGTTCTTGATAGTCACTTTGTTCAACTGATGATAATCAATACTTATTCTCATCGTGCCATCTTTCTTTTTCACAAATAGAATAGGTGCACCCCAAGGCGAGAAACTTGGTCTTGTAAACCCTCTATCAGTGAACTCTTACAACTGAGACTTTAATTCTTTTAACTCTGTCGAAGCCATTCTATATGGAGCTACCGAAATTGGAGTATTCCCGGGACAAACTCTTTGCCAAATTCAACTTCTTGGATTAGAGGTAATCCCAAAAGTTCTGTAGGAAGCACATCAGGGAATTCACAAACAACAAACATTGATTCAACTTTCTTTTCTATTACTTTCGAATCGATCACATAGGCAAAGTAGGCTTCACAAACCTTTTTCACATAACTCAGAGCTTTCATTGATGAAATCACAATTGGTAGCCCATTCAAATCATTAGATTCAATCCAAACTATTTCATCATTCTTGCATCTCAAATCAATAGTTTTCCATTTGCAGTTCACAGTAGTGTCATGCAAAGTTAACCAATCCATACCCAAAATTATATCAAACTCATCAAAGCGTAATAACATCAAATCAACTGGAAACAAAATGTCTCAAAACATTAACAGACTATTCTTGCAGCCTTTATCAACCAAAACACATCTGCATAAGGGGTTCGATACTCTAATTACAAATTCAATAGACTCTACAGGCAATGTCTTACTATTCACTAAATTCATGCATATATAAGAATGCGTTGATCCAGAATCTATCAATGCAATCACAGAAGTATCGTAAAGAGTAAATGTACCCATAATCACATCTGGAGATGAAGCTTCCTCACGAGCTCGGATGGCATAAGCTGTAGCAGGTGCTCTAGCCTCAGATCGAACAGCGGTGTCTTTAGTCCCTCTTTGACTACCGCCCACATTTCTCGTATTTCTAGGAGGTCTAACTCGAGATGATGTGTTACTCTATCTCGGATTTTACACAAGCTCTTGCTCAACAGACTTGGGACAATCACGAATAAAATGATCTAAAGATCCACATTTGAAACAAGCCCGATCATATAGTTTACAATTTCCAGGATGTTTTCTACCACAATGTTTACACTCAGGTCGATCAGATCTGATATTTTCGACACTAGCAATCGAAGTAGCTAGAGCTCTGAAGCTTGAATGTGATCTTGCACGATCTCTACTCCAATGTCCCACATTAGCCTTTGAACGACTATAATCATCTCAAAATTTCTTTGATGTAGACTGAAATGATATACTTGCATATCTCTTTCTCACGTCTCTAGCTTCTAAATCGCTTTTATTTTCTCTTTCCCGAGTTTTTCAACTTTGCATGCTCGTTCAACAAGCACAACGAACTCTTTTATCTCTAAAATCCCGACTAACAAACAGATATCTTCATTTAAACCATCCTCGAATCTCTTGCACATAATTGCTTCAATTGAGACACATTCTCGTGCGTATTGACTTAGTCTCACAAATTTTGGCTCGTATTCTGTAACAGACATACGACCTTGTTTTAATTCAAGAAGCTCTTTGTGTTTCTGATCGATAAATCTCTGACTGATGTATTTCTTTCAGAATTAAGCTTGAAAGAAATCCCAGGTGACTCGTTCTCTCAGAAATGTGGATATTAACATCTTCCACCAATGATACGCCGTATCTCTCAAAAGTGAAACGACACATTTTAGGCATTGTCTGAAGTCAATGAAAATTCATCGAACACTCGTATTGTAATCTCTAAGTAGAACTTGGCTCTCTCAGCATCATCATTAGTAGTAGCACGAAATTCTTAGGCCCTATATTTTCTAATTTTGTCGACCGGAGGCTTATTCAACTGAATCAGATTAGCTTGTGGCATGACAGGGACTTGCGAAGAATTGACCGGAGGTGAAGGTTGTGGAACAGTCAGATTAGTTCAGATATATTATGTGAACCAATCGTTCATCATTTGATAAAAAGCTTGCTTGGCGTCATCATCATGACTACACGTAGCCGGTCTAGAATCAGATGGCATTGTCCCTTACTTGGGAGCAGGTTTATTACTCTCGACATCATCAGCTACGGCTTGTTCAGGATCCATTTACTATATAAAAGCACATTTTCATTGTCAAGATTCATTAGACTATAGCAGTTCATAAATATGGCATGTATAGCTAGAATCACATACGCTACGTTAGTCTACAAATTGACTAAACCGTAGCTCTAATACCTACCAAATGTAATACCCCTAACTCGTATCTGTCACCAGACTAGGGTTAAGAGGCATTATCGAACATATCAGAACCATTAGCATTTATTACATAATCAACATAGCATCAAAGTCACACATAATTATAAAGTCTCTTATATAGGTCAACCAGACCTTAAACATGTATTAGAAATGGGTCGAGACTAAACCGAGCTTATACAAAATTTTTCAAAACTTAAACATTTTTCACAGTTATAGAGGTCACACGCCCGTGTGAACAGGCCGTGTGCCTCTCACAACTTTCGACACGCCCATGTGTCTAAGCCGTGGTGAAACAGGGCATACATATTGACTTGTACACACGTTCACAAGACATGCCCGTGCGCCAGGCTGTGTGAAAATTAGGGAGGCTACTGACTTGGGTCACACGGCCAATCATACGCCCGTGTGTCTAGCCTGTGCTTGAAACAGACTTGGCCATACGGCCTGGCACACGCCCATATGTGTGCGACCCTGTGGTCTGCTCAGGCTCATTTCAAATGGCCCTCGAGCAACACGATAGTGACACACGGCAGTGTCCCTGCCTGTGTGGGCAAAAATAGGCCATTTACAAGGCCATAATGCCACCCCTTAAGGGTCCTCCCTACAATTAACAAATAGGCATCAACTACATATCAAGTTTTCAACCAATTCACAACCAAAATATACAACAATCATACTATATCAGTATCAACCAACCTCATGCTTAATAACCATACCAAATTATGCCAAATCTTAAGCCAAAAATCATACCAAAATATATCATTCATAATTTCAATTTACCTCATTCATTCTCATACCAAAATATTACCAAATTCCCAAAATATGCACATACCACAACTTACTAAAATTGACCATTTCATTTGTTCATTCAAGAGTGCATCAAAGCATACCATTTTTGAACACAATATATATACCAAAATTCATTCATAATCTCATCCATAACCAAGCCATATCACATGGCTAGACATACATTACAAAACATATTCAAATACTTCTAGCCTATACATGCCATACTTCAATATATACATTCTCAAAAGGGTACCAAAATAAGGTTCGATAATGTGGTGATGATCCTCGACGATCCTCCAGCTTTTGATAGTTTTGATATCTATAAAACAATGCAAGCACACACAAAGTAAGCTTTCAAAATCTTAGTAAGCCATATACAAATAAACTTATAATTTTAAGCATATAAGCATCATCAAATTACATATACTCCATAGTCAAATAATATCAGAACCCACATAGTTCATATACATTTCACATATTCCCAGTTCATTTGCACATGTAGCATATTTTCTTATACTTATATCACATATCATCACTAGCACATATACTTACCTTTTATTCTCAAACAAAATATAATTTCAAAAGTACCTGAATCGGATACACATTTCATATGTTCATTCTTTCTCAGAATAACCGTTGAACCGTTTAGAATCATAAGGATGCATGGATAAATTAGAAAGCTCGTACAATGCCAACGTCCCAGACATGGTCTTACATGTAATCCAATATTGATGCCACTGTCCCAGATAGGGTCTTACACGAAATCAAATACGATGCCGATGTCCCAGACATGGTCTTACACGTAAATCTCAAATCGATGCCAATGTCCCAGACCTAGTATTCCGAAATCAAATATCGGAATCCTATGTCATGACATATGTATCCTGACTTTTCCTATGGTTTGTACGGGGCTTTTTTGGACGTCGAAACACTGTCGATGCTTTCACAATTTTGACATATTCATCTTCCAATCCATTCATTTCATTTCAATAGCATATAAACATAAATAAATTTATTCAAACACATTTATTTGTATATCGACTTACCTCGTCCGAATTCGAACGAACGGAGTCGACTTTCCCCGATTTAATTCTGTTTTCTTTGGTTCTTGATCTAAACATATTCAAATTTAACTATTTTATTTTCCAAATCATTCAATTCAATCCATATATATATTTAGGGAATTTTACAAATTAGCCCTCACATTTTCACATTTTGACATTTTAGTCCCTAATCACAAAAATCACAAAATATTAAAATTTCTATATGCCCATGCTTAGCCGAATTTTCATAGTATTCATATAAGCCCACATATTTCATTTATATCACATTTTAGTCCTTGAATTCCTCATTTTTACAATTTAGCCCAAATTACTCAAATTTATCAAAAATTCAAAGACAAAACATATTTATCTATCACATATCTTTCATTTTTCATCATTTAACAACACAAAGCTCACAACTTCATCAAGGGCTCAACTTAAAATTATCAAAAAATGCTTAAATTGAGACATGGGGTTGATAGATTACTAAGCAACAATCAGAAAAACGTAGAAATTATCAAAAAATGAACAAAATACGTACCTTAATCAAGCCAAACCATAGTCAAACCCTAGCAAGCTTTTATCTTTTCTTTTTCCTTTTATTTTTGACAAAACAAGATGACAATGGCCAATCTCATGTTTTTGTTTTATTTTAGCTATCATTTAATTATCAATTACTAACATAACCTTTTTAATTCCATTATAAAATCACATATATTAAGTCCATTAATGTCCACTCATAAGTTCAATGGTCTAATTTCAATATAAGGACCTCTTATTTAAAAACACATAGCAATTAGGCACACTTAACATATAGCAAGCAACTTTTACATTTTATGCAATTAGTTCCTTTTATCAAACTGAGCACACAAACGATTAAATTTTCATACGAAACTTTCACACATGCTTTACCACATACTGTAAACATAGAAAATAATATTTAAATATTTTTTTGACTCAGATTTGTGGTCCCAAAACTACTATTCTAACTAGGGTCTAAACTGGGATGTTACATTTAGACAATTGGTACTCCAGAACAAGTCAAGTGTACTCCAAAATAGGACAATTTTTTGCATATGGTGATTAGCACAGTTAATGTGTAAGGACCTGAAAGTCAGTGGTATCAAAAAGTGTGGTTTCGAAGCACAGTTTCTGTAATTTGGAACTGTAAATATTATTAAATATATATGGAGCATGATTAGAGGTTAATTAATTTTTGGTCAAGTAAATTCATGGAATTAGTGCCTAATTTTAGTGTAGGGACTAAATTGTAAAAGTGTTACAATTTCAATTTTTATTAAATTATAATGTAGAACATGACTAAGGGACTTTTGGAGCAAGTAGACCATTGAATCATTAGTAGTGGAGGGTAATGAAGCATTAAAAATATATATTAGGTAATATATTAAATAAAACAGATGAAATAAAACACATTTACATTAGTGGAGAGTAAGAGAAAAACAATTTTGCTATTCACTTTCCAAAAATTCGAAGCTTAGGAGAAAATGAGAAGACACACGACTAAGTTTTTCAAGGTTTCAAACCCTAATTTGGTTAGTTGAATTTAGTTCTTTTCCTGTAAATTTTATGTTTTCGGAATCCCAATAGTCCAACCTTGTTAACCCATGTCATAATTTTTTATACTGTTAAAGGTTGTGAATGTTACCATTGTTAGATAGTTGAAGCTTTTGGTAATATTTTAATAGATTTTAAGTTAAGTATAGAAAAAAGGACTAAATTGTAAAGTCAATTGATGATTTTGTGTAATAGGGACTAAAATAAACAAATTGTGAAATTTTTGGTGTAATTAAAAAATAGGAAATCCTATAGAGACTTTGGTGAATTTGATATTAGATTTGAGGGTTAAATGTGAAAATTATGTAGTCCCGATTTAAGGGACTAAATTGAATAAAACAAAAAAGTCACATAAATTAGCAATTGAACGTAAAAGTTATTATGTATTGATGATTTGGTGTATTTATGTTAATTCGTAGCTAATGTCGACTCGGATTCCTCAAAATAGAAAGGAAAAATAAAGTCATTGACAAATAGCTCAAAGTTTACAATTTGTATTTCTATAACCCGAACCTGTTCAATTGTTGCATTGATGAACTACATTGCATGTTAATAACACAAGGTAAGCTGAAAATAATAGAATGAGCTAAATTAAATCAATTTGAATTAGTTTTCATGATAAATTGAATAGATTTGAAAATACGATATATTGTTATAATCGTGAAATTGAATTTGATTTTTAATGAGTTGTGGTAGAATATACGTGATTTGATGATTGGTTGATGATATTATATTATGGAATTGAGAAATTGATTATTATAAATTGAAAAATGATGGTTAGTGGATATCGAATTATAGATCCGAAAATGTAAAATTTGACTACATATATGAGTTATATATTGTGACATGTATATAGTCATATTAATTTGCATTTGAACTCTCTTTTGTTGATTCATGCATTACATGATTTATATTATGATTTAAAGTTCTGATATAGAAATACAACCGAGTTATATACTCAACGTACGATTTTTTCTATGTGCATGTTAGGTGTATTACAATTCATTTATCGACTCAGCATCTAGCGGCAATCTTGAACTCAATTGTTGGTGATGTGATCATTTTGGGTCTTGGCATGTACTTAGGAAGTCTTTTGGTTGTTATGACTATTTTGTATCTTGTTGGTATTTTAGATATTAAGTGTATATATATGCGATGATAATAGTTATTTTGTTGATATCTTGGTAGGTTGCTTGGATTATATGCCTAATGTTCTAATGGTTGAGAAAATATCATGCTATGTGATGTGTTTTTGTTGATGCTTGGAAAAGTATAATGGTTGGTATGCTTAAATTATGCCTTAGAGATGATTTGGTAAGTTTGACTTTTACACCAATGTTTTGTTTGAAAAGATTTGGTAGTACCAGTACCTAGGTTATAAGGCTAATATGAAAGCAAATGTGAAATGGTTGAATGCATACATGTTTGGCTATTTTTGAATTGTTGGTTGAGGTGCCAATTATAGCATATTGGTTAGGCACCTAGGTTGGTTGATTTAATTGATGTTTTTGGCATGAATTTGGTGTTTTTGAATTGGTTGAAGTATGGTAAATTTGGTTGCTTCTGTCATGAGTGAAGTTAGGATTTTTAAGCTTGCATTGAAAGGTATTTTTAGGTATGCACGGCCTGGCACACAGCCGTAAGCCATACACTGGATTATGTCACGGCAGTGTGGTCTATAAATTTTTACATGACTTTGGTGCACATGGCCATAGTTTGTTACACGACAGTATGACCCATCTCACACAAGCTTAGCTCTCTAATAGGTTCTAAAAGTAACATGTTTTAGTCTCATTCCTAATGCATTTTTCAGTTATTATTTGATGTTAATTGTGAATTTTATGCTCCTAGTCATTTAGATTCATGTTTTTATACTTAAGAAAGTATTTTGGAGCAAAACGAGCAAAAAACGAGTGAAAACTAGAAAATTGGAGCAAGTTACAAGAGCCACATTGGCTGGACCACTCCATACGTCTTAGACACATGGCCATGTTGATTTCACGAATTGCACTCTAGACAGTGGAAAAACACGATTTTTATGGTTTTTCAGGCATTCTAAGACTTATATATGACAAAAATAAGAAGACAGGAGCGAGCCGTCATAGAATATTCAAGAAAACAACTTGAAAAACAGTATTGAAGTTGATTCTAAAGCATATTTCCATCAAGATTGAAGATTCTCTTTTGATTTCTTTGGAGATTATTATGAGTTTCTTTATTTCTTTTGGTTATACTATATTTTAGATTTTTTATTTGCTAGTATGAACTAATTTTCTAAATACCTAAGGAAATGAACCCTGTGATGGATTTTGTCATTTGATTTTTATTTTACACAATAAAGACTTAGATCTTGTTCTCAATTATGTGTGCTTTATTCTTGGTTTAATATTTCTAGACTATTGATCCATGTAACGCCCTAAATAATTTATTTTTGATTCTATAAATATCTAACACAAATATATGTCTGCTTCAGTGGTTAAGTATTCTGGGTGTGTCTGAGAGGTCTAGGGTTCAAGTCTGATTTTTGCAAATTTTGTTATTTTTGATCCAAGCCTTACCCTTGTGGAGTGGGCTTACATAAGATTGTCTGATAATTCATATCAGAATAAGCCTACTGGTTTGAGTGGTAAAGGAGTTGGTGTGTTAGGGGTCTTGTGTTCGAATCCCTGAATTGGCAAGGATGTTAATTTTTGTTCAGTTGTCTGATGGAGTTTTGGTGGAGTTGGGATTCTAAGAAAGTTGTTTGTTAGTAGGTTCGTGGGGAGTAAATTGAGGGATTTAGTGGATATTTCTATTTTTATTATTTTATTTCTTTTTCAAAATTTTTCTCTCTTTTCTCCAAATTTTATTTCTCAGTTTTGCTTCAATTTTTTCTTTGCGGTTTCTGATGTTTTTCCCTTTTTCAATAAATTCATTGATTCGTTCTCTTTCATCGAATATGTTGGTGGTCCTATCGTGTAATCATGCCTTTGGTTTGTGGGGTTCTCTAATCGATTGGTAAGTGAGCGTTGTGTGTCTATGACTTTTGTTTGAGATTTTGGCGATCACAATCTTTAATGATTGATTAGTGTTAAATTGTGTTTAGGAGTAGATTGTGGAGCAAGGAATTGCACTTCAGCGGTTTAGTGCGCGTAAGAGGCGATTTGTCATTAGTGGTAAGTCAGTTCCTTGTTGGTTCTTATGTCGAATTTGTTAACTAATCTGCTTAATCGATGTTGGGTACTCTGTTTTTAGGTTTTTAAAGGCTCGGGATAGTTTTCTCATCAAATCAATACCAGGTGTGTTCCCAAAATGAAAAAAACAAAGTTTTGGTGAAAGCCAAAAATGCCTACTGTCGACACCACATGGGCGTGTGGTCGCCCGTGTGGTAGACCATGTGTGAGACACGATCGTGTGTTTGACAAAGGGGCAACTGTACACAAGACACAGCCGTGTGGTGGTGTGAGCCACATAGGCTAGGCCAAGTTAGGCATGTAGGCCCACACGAGCATGCCACATGGGTGTGTGTTTTGGGCCTGGCTGTGTGGGCCACACGGGCAAGGCCAATCTGGGCATGTGAGCCCACACGGGCATGTGGAACCATATTTATGAAATTTTCCCTAGGGTTGCAGGGTCGTTTTGATCGACTATGGGCCTACTATTAGGTCGGTAAGGGCTAACCAAACCCTATTTTGCTTGCTATGATATTCTGATAGACTGATCTGAGTAAGATACTAAATGTATGTCTATTTCTATATATAAGCATGTAAAGCATGTTCTGTAACTATTTTTGGGGTGGGATTTGTATGTGGAGGAAGTGTTCTGTATAGCGATCATCACCCTTATTCTAGTAGTATGATTGCATATTATCTAATATGTGTCGTAATGGCACGATTAGTGTGTAGAGGATGGGGGTAGGATTTTGTTATCTGTATCTGAATTGGACATAAGTTTGTATTTGTATCTGACTGAGCATGAGATTTCTGAATGTTTTTCCTCCCTATTTCTGTTGGGTTACACACTGAGTTTACGAAAACTCACATCTGTTTGTCTATTCTGTTCAGGCAATCCACAAACTTAGGCGGATTGGTGCAGCGGAGACTCAGCGGTGACCATGATCATGCTTAGCAATTATGGTTTTTATTAAAATTTCAGACTTAACTGACAATTTGTAATTTCTGGGGGCTCTCGAGACTGTATGGTTTTTAACTATTGATATTGGTTTTGTTTGATAATTTGCATGCTTCAACAAAACATTTTATGAAAACGACGATTTTATGCAAATAATTTTTTTCTAAAATACAAATGAGATTTCCAAACTGTATCGGTTTTATTAAACTTTTGTTGTAAATTATGTTTTGGCAAATGAATTAAATAAATGACTTTTTAGTAATAATTATGAATGAATACGAGTTATAATAGTTGAATGGTTTATCGAAACAACTCAGTTTTCAAAACCCATTCTTTGTGACGTCTTCGGATTCGACCATAACGTCTAGGTCAAGTTTGGGGTGTTACAATCCATGTTTGATGTGCTTAAATCAGAAGAGGAATAGACTCTTTTTAAGAGTGGATCTAGCGTAATTGAGTGGAGTTGCATGCAATCCTAGAAATAGGATGACATAAATCTATTAGATTAGATTCAAATCTAATAAGGAAATCCATAAATCGAGTTAAGGAGATAATAGGGGTTTTAATTGGAAAGAAATTTCAATTAATCAACCTAGAGTCAGTTCCTCTTATTCTTGAAGGGAGATATTAGCATAATATAGGAATTTGTATAAGTCAAGATACTAGATGAAGAAATTGCGTAAGTTAGATTGATAATGACGGATGAAATCTAGGTAAATTCTTTTCTAGATATTGTTTCACTTATTAGTTGTTTACTCGATTATTTTCCTTATTTGTTATTTGTCACATTTGTATTTAATTAATTTAGTTAATTTTAGTTACCAATAAATCACTCGAGTTTATCAATTAAATAATAAAAAGACAGCAATTTTAGTCTTCGTGTGAACGATATCGTTGCTCACCATAACTATACTATTAGTTGATAGGTGCACTTGCCTTGGTCAGATTTTTAGTTGGTTTACAACTGCTTCAAGTTTTTGGCGTCATTGTTGTGGACTAAAATATTAGGGAAACTTTATTTCTATTAATTTAACCATGTTTTATTTTTATTTTAATATTTATTTTAATTTATTTTTTTCGTTTGCTTGATTCTGATAGGTTGTTTTGATTTATGACTAGAGGAAACCCAATGGAACTGTTAGTTTATGATAGTGAAATCGAAAAAACTACTCGCAGAAATCATAGAGAAGTTAGAAAAGAAAGAAAAAGTCAACAAATTTTAATAGATGATCAAGAGGAAAAGGATATTACTGTGGAGATGGATGATAATCAAAATAATCAACAGCTTCTTGCTCCTCGTGCTATGTATGATTATGCTAAGCCTACTATAATTCGAGCTGAATCAAGTATCGTCAAACCAACTATTACTATAAACAATTTTGAGCTAAAGTAGAACACAATTCAGATTACAGTTATTTGGCTAACTTTCTAGAGATTTGCAACACTTTCAAGATAAATGGTGTTATTGATGATATCATACGCTTACTGTTATTCCCATTCTCTTTAAGGAGCAAAGCAAAACAATTGTTGAATTCACTTCCATGAGGTTCTATCATGACTTAGGATTAGATGATTGAAAAGTTTTTGTTGAAGTACTTTCCACTGGCTAAGAAAGCTAAGTTGAGGAACAACATCTCTTGTTTTTCTCAAATTGATTTGGAGACATTATATGATGCATGGGAGAGATTTAAGGATCTTTTGAGAAGGTGTCCTCATCATGGGTTACCTTTGTGGTTAGAAGTTCAAACCTTTTACAATAGTTTGAATCCCTCGACTAGGCAACTAATTGATGTAGCAGCTGGCAGAATATTGAATAATAAGGCACCTGAGGAGCTCAAGCGTTTATTAAGGAGATGACATTGAATAACAATCAGTGGCAAGTCATGAGAATGAAACTAATTAAAGCAACCAGTGTTTATAATATTGATGCAGTTTCTTTGTTAGAAAATTGATGGCTTGAAATTGTCTAAGTAGGTGAATTCAGTAGTGCAATGTGATCCAAATGGAGAGGGGATGATTAATTCAGAATGTTCACTATTCAGTTCTAGCATAGAGCATGAGCAAGTCAAATTTATAGGTAATAATTCTAGAGCTCAAAATAACCCCTATAGCAATAATTATAATCCAGGATGGAGGAATCGTCTGAATTTTTCTTAAGGTGGTTAAGGTACTCAAAGGTCACAACCTCTTCTAGGTTTTCACCAACCTTATCAGCAAGAAATGAAACCGAACCTTAAAGATCTTAGCTAAATTTATTTCAATTTCTAGAACTTGATTTCAAAACACTGAAGCAGCTTTGAAAAATCAACAAGCATAAATTCAAGGACTTGAAAATTAGATTGGACAACTTCCTAAATTGGTTTCGGAAAGACAACAAGGTAGTTTACCTAGTACCATTGAAACTAACCTAAAGGAGCAAGTCCACCCAATCACTGTTCGAAGCATGGAAGGGTTAGTCGAGCGTGAAAAGAAGCTGCGTCTAGAAGTTGTGGAGAAAAAATGATAGGGTTGAGGAAATCAAGATAGAGCATAAGCTGGTGGTTAGCGAATACAAACCATGAATTCCATATCTGGAAGCATTGAAGTAGACCGCATAAAAAAATATGGTAAATTTCGTGAATTATTAAAAAATTGCATATTAACTTACCTTTTGTTTAAGCTCTTTCCTAGATGCCAAAGTATGCAAAATTTTTAAAAGAGTTATTAACAAATAAAAGGAAGTTAGACGACTTGTCAACTGTGGAGCTCAATGAGGATTGCTGGGCCATTTTTCAAAGCAAACTACCCAAAAAGCTTAAAGATTCGGGGAGTTTCACTATTCATTGCCTTATCGATAGTTTAAATGTTGAAAAAGCTTTGGCTGATTTGAGGGCTAGGATAAATGTAACACCCTTTACCGCATTCAACGCCAGAATAGGATACGAGGCATTACCGGACTTACAATCGAGCAAACATACAATTTTGGGTCATAAATTTTATTCCAAATTAATAACATTCGCATTCAATCATAAAGTCCCTAATACGAGCCTACGTGGCCCGAAACATGCCTTGGAAATGGTTCGAGACTAAACCGAGCACTTAGGAAATTTTTAAAAAACTTGAAAATTTTTTGCTATGAACAGGGGTTACACGCCCGTCTGGGCAAGTCGTGTGGTCACACACGCTCGTGTCCCTAACCGTGTAACTCTCTGTTTTGCCATGCATGAACATGACCAAGTCACACGCCCATGTGTCAGCGCGGTGTGATAAATTATATTTTCATAAAATAGGTGCAAACTTCACACAGTCGGGACACATGCTCGTGCCTGAGGCCATGTCCCTCACTGGTTGAGACACACGCCTGTGTTTCTGCCCGTGTGCTCAATCCTAAGCATTTTGTTTCTAAAAATTAAGGTGCAGGGAACAAACAACCGAAACACATGCCTATGGGCAGACCGTGTGTCACACACGGCCTAGACACACGCCCGTGTAGACAAAAAAAAGGCTATTTACCAAGCCATTTGTCACCCTCATTGACACCTACACACACAAGTTCAATGGAATAATCCATGGCATGTTTAAGTAACCAAAACATCCTAAATCAAGGCTAAATCATATTATTCATTAATATCACTTAACATACTCACTATAGCATATTTTACCAAATCAATTCATACCAACTTCACATTCACAAGAGTCAACATGCATACTTTCATCATGCATAATTCTACTTAGATTTCCTAGCACACAAAAGGACCAATCTCATCCATTTCACAACAAATCATTTAACCATAGTAAACATATAGAAACCCATTACAAAACACATAAACAAAAGCCATCAACACATATACTTATATAACTGGGCTTACAACCATTTTAGCCAAAATGAGCCAATTACATGGCTAAATATCAAATCACCTTAAACAAATATAAGTCAATACATTTAGCCAAATCAAATGACACATATAACAAAATGACCAAGTCCCTATACATGCCATACTCTCAAAATGTTTTAAAATCATCGGTACCCAAAGGACAGTTTGATAGTGTGATGCGACTTCTAACGATCTCAATCTCGAGCTGGATTGGTGACATTATAAAACGTTGAAAATAAAACGGAGTAAGCTTTATAACTTAGTAAGCTCGTCTTAAGAAATAAGCAACCTTACCATACATTAATCATGAAGTAATATAACATAAGATGAAAAAATTTACCATAATCTCATAATCTTAATTCACTTCCATCACAACTTACCTTGAAATGGTCATTTCATGAATTAATAATCATAAGCTTCAAGTACATACCTGTACCATCTCGTAATGAATTTACACTTATTCTCATCTTTGACATACCCGTGAACCACTCAGAATAATAATGTCGAATACTTGGGACTCTTGCACACTAAGTGCCACATATGTAGCCAATGCTACCTCAAGAATAATTTATCGTTCTCGAGTTAATCAACGGGCTTGCTCACACAAGCTGTCAGTCAAGACGTAGCTACTCAGTGCTGCTCACAATAGCTGTCAAGTAATCGCAACATATGCTAGTATACTCAACCACCAGTACGACGTATGAGACCAGAACCCATATCACATAATCACATAACACATGGTAACCCTAGTGACATGTCACTTGTATACTAATCTATTCTTAAGGTTCAAACGAGATTTCTTGCTTATTGAATCGTCGTCGAACTTGTCCATAGAGTTAAACTCGTCCACACAATCAATCATATAGTTCATGCAATATTAAAGCATTTAAATACAACTATATTAAAGCTTATTTAACATATGAACTTACCTCAGATACAAAAATGGCTATTAGTTCGATTTAGTCCACAACCTTATTATTTCCCCCGTCTAAACTCGAAATTCATTTTTCTTGATCTATAATATCAATTTTAACTTATTCAATCATCACATTATTCAATTCAACCCAAAAACACACTATGGCAAAAATTACATTTTTGCCCCTAACCTTCTAACATTTTTTCAATTTAGTCCCTAGGCTCGTAAAATGAATTTCTTACAATTTCGTCACAACCCAAGCCTAGCCAAACCTTTTTCATGCTCATGACAGCCCACATTTTTCATTTATTCACATTTTTCTACTCATTTTATAGACTTTTACAAATAAGTCCCTATTTTTCGTGTTTACCAAAAATCACTTTACAAAAGTCGTTTAACAAACAACAAACATGCATTTTCTACCATAAAAATCAAAATACATACATTTTCAACATGGGTAAAATTTTAAACTTCACTGTTCTTTCAAATTAGTCCTTGAAATTGCTAAATCAAGTTACAACGATCTAAAAAATATAAAAATCGTTAGAAAAGGGACAAGAACGGACTTACAATCGAGCTTGAAAGTGGCCAAAACCCTAGCTATGTCTTCTCCTTGCAATTTTCGACTATGGGGGACTAATTTGATAAAGATGACATCTTTTATTTGTTATTTTTTGTCTTTATTTACCAAATGACTAAAATGCCCTTCACTTAAAACTTTGATATTTTATCTAACCATGACCATTTTTGTCCATACAATATAATGGTCTAATTACCATTCAAGGACCTCAAATTTAAGAATTCATAGCAATTAGGCACCTTTAACATAGAGAACTCAAGTTTTGCAGCTATCGCAATTTAGTTGTTCTAGTCAACTTGGACACCCAATCGATAAAATTTCTTAACGAAATTTTCACACAATCATTCAATCATACTGTAGACTTTAAAGAAATAATAAAATAAATATTTCTATGTCAGATTTGTGGTCCTAAAACCACTGTTTTGATTTGACTCAAAAACGGGCTGTTACAACCATCCTATCTTTAGGGATTTTCGTCCCAAAAATCTTACTAGAAAATAGGTTAGGGTACTGTTTTCTCATAGCTTGCTCAGATTCCCACATAGCTTCTTTGATCCTGTGTCGTTGCCACAAAACTTTCACTAGAGCTATGCTTTTATTTCTCAACTATTTAACTTCTCGAGCTAAAATTTTGTTCGATTCTTCACCATAAGTCATATCGGGTCGAATCTCAGTCTCTGCTGGCGAAATTATGTGTGATGGATCTGATCGATAATGGTGCAACATTGATACATGAAACACATTGTGAATCCTTTCCACTTCTGACGAAAAAGCTAATCGATATGCCACTGGCCCTATTCTTTCAATAATCTCATACGGCCCAATAAACCACAGACTCAACTTGCCTTGCGACCAAATCTAAGAATTTTCTTCCACAGTGATACTTTCAGAAACACTTTATCACCAACCTGAAATTCAATATCCTTTCATTTCAAATCCGCGTATGATTTCTGTTTGGACCGAAGCTACTTTCAAACAATCACGAATTACTTTCACTTTCTCTTCAGTTTCTCTAATCAAATCAACCCTGTGAATCTGTTTCTCAATGAACTCGGTCCAGTATAATGGAGTTCGGCATTTGTGGCCATACAATGCTTCATACAGTTCCATCTTTATTTATAACCAAATTCGACCAACGATAGGTATTTCTCCCGACTACCTTCAAACTCTAAAACACAATAGCGAAGCATACCTTCGAGAATTTAAATCACTCTCTCAGATTGACCATTGGTTTGCGTATGGAATCCAGTACTAAAATTTAACTTTGTACCCGATGATTCTTGCAATTTCTTCCAAAATCTTGACGTAAACCTCGAATCTCTATCTGAAAAAATAGAAGTAGGCACCTCGTACAATGCAACAATGTCAGTAATGTACAATTCAACTAGCTTATCAAGTGAATAATCAGTACGTACTAGAAGAAAATGAGTCAATTTCGTATCTATCAAAAATGACCCATATGGCATCTTTCTTTTTCAAAGTCAAAGGTAACCCCAATATGAAATCCATGGTAACTCTATCCCATTTCCACTTGGGTATAGTCACAGCTGAAGTAAACCTGAAGGTACTTGATGCTCGGCCTTTACTTGTTGATAAATCAAACATCTCGATACGAATTCAAAAATATCTCGTTTCATACCTGACCACTAATACAATTTCTTCAAATCATTATACATCTTCGTACTTCCTCGGAACATCAAACACTCATCGGCCCTAATCTAAAGTCTGAATTACCATTCATTTTGCACTGAACTTTCTTAGCTTCCAATTCACTATCACATTTTTGAGCTTCACAAATTTGCTGAAGAAATACTGATCTAGCCTTTAATTTGGCTAGTATTGATCCATTATCAGACAAAGTCAGTCGCTTATTCATTACTCTCAAAGCAAACAAAGATTTCCTAGTTAAAGGATCGGTGACTATATTCGCCTTCCTAGGATGATAATCAATTACAAACTCATAGTCTTTCAACAACTGGAGCCATTTCCGTTGTCGCAAATTCAAATCTTTCTGAGTCATCAAATACTTTAAACTCTTCTAATCAGTAAAGATGTGATACTTCTCATCGAATAAATGGTGTTGCCAAAATTTTAAAGCAAACACAATGACAGCCAATTCCAAGTCATGTGTCGGATAGTTCTTCTCATGCGGTGCCGATACCTCATTCTGAACGCGAATTTCGGCACATCCAAGTCTTTAAATCTCAGCTGACAATAGCCGGATCTCAAATCTATCTTCGTGAACACTATTGCCCCTTTCAACTGATCAAACAAGTCATCAATTCTCAGCAAAGGATACTTTTTCTTTATCGTAGCCTTATTAAGCTGACGATAATCAATACAAAGTCTCATGGATCCGTCTTTCTTCTTGACGAATAACACTGGTGCACCCCAGAGAGAAAAACTCGGTCTTGCAAAACCCTTATCTGTCAACTCTTGCAATTGAGTTTTCAATTCTTTCAATTCGGTCAGAGCCATTCTATGCGGAGCTATCGATATCAGTGAAGTCCTTGGTACTAAATCAATAGTAAACTCAATCTCTCTGATCAATGGCATTCCAGGCAACTCCTCTGGGAACACATCCGGATATTCACAAGCTACCAGGACAGATTCAATCTTCAATTCAGACACTTTCGTATTCAGACATATGAAAGATAAGCTTCACAACCATTTCTTACATACCTCTGAGCCGACATCGAAAAAATCACAATAGGCAACTCACCCGAATCATCCGGTTCAATCCGAAGAATTTTATTATTTTGAAATTTCAATTCAATAATCTTTCGTCTACAATTCACTATGATATCATGTAGAGTCAACCAATCCATTCCAGAAATTACATCAAACTCATCAAACGGTAAAAGCATTAAGTTAGCCGAAAAATAGTGACCCGGAATCATTAAAAGACAATCCTTGTAAATTTTATCAACTAGAACATATTTTCCTAAAGGGTTCGACACTTTAATCACATACTTAGAAAACTCAATAGGAAAATTCTTACTAGATACCAAATTCATGCAAATATAACAATAAGTCGATCCAGGATCAATCAATGCAACTACATTAGTATCATAGAGAGAAAATGTACCAGTAATAACATTAGGGGATGACGCACCTTCATGAGCACGAATAACGTCAGTTCTAGCAGGTGGTCTGACCTCTAATCTCACACTTAACTCTTTCGTCACACCTTTGCTACTGTTCCCACTTCCAGTATTTCTCGGTGGCCTTCCTCTAATGGCAATGTCACTTGGCCTTGCATTTTGAAAATTATCTTTCTCAGCCATTTCAGGGCAATCTCGAATAAAGTGATCTGGGGAGCCACATTTAAAGCAAGCCCGATTATTCATCCTACATTCACCGGGATGTCGTCCACCACAATGTTGACATTCAGGTCTATTAGGCCTAGCATTACCAGCACTCACTATTGACGTGGATTGGGCCTTAGAACCCGAATACTGTTTTTCATAATCTCTGTTAGGATACCCAGTTAAAGCATTAAAACGAGTATACAAATCCCTCGACTTCTTTGACGGAGATTGAAATGACTTATTCATCGGTCTCTTTCTTGAGTCTCTAGCCTCAAACTCAACTTTTCGACTTTGCAAGCTCGATCAACTAGCATGACAAATTCTTTCAACTCTAAAATCCCAACTAACAATCTGATATCCTTGTTCAACCCATCTTTGAATCTCTTGCACATGATACCCCCGGTAGAAACACATTCTCGAGCATACTTACTAAGCCTAACAAACTCTCGCTCATATTCAGCCATAGACATACGACCCTATTTTAGCTCTAGGAACTACTTGCGTTTTTAATCAATGAACCACTGACTGATATATTTCTTTCTGAACGTGTCTTGAAAGAATTCCCATGTAACTCTTTTCTTCGATACCACAGATACAAGAATATTCCACCACTGATACACTGTGTCTCTCAAAAGTGATATAGCACATTTCAAGCACTCATCTGGTGTGCAAGAAAGCTCATCACATACCCTGATAGAGTTCTAAAGAAAAAACTCTGCTCTCTCGGGAACATTGTCAATATTAGCTCTAAATTATTTGGCCCATTGCTTTCGAGTCTTATTAACTGGAGGCTTCTTCAATCTTACCAATCCCACACCTTGGGGAGCTACGGGAACCAGTTGGTGATTAGGAGGGGATGAAGGATGTTGGGCAGCCGGATTTGTTCGAACAAACTTGGCAAACCACTCATTCATCCTTTGTAAGAAAGCTTCTTTATCCTCTTCTCCCTAAATAACCGTTACTAGTCTACTTTCAGATGGCACTGTCCATTAGGCGAGAGCTGGCGCATTACTTTCAACATCGTCAGCTACCTCTCGGTTGGTATCCATTTACTAAAGGGAAAACACAATTTAAATTGTCAGGAGTTGTCACACTATCAAAAATTAAATATGGCATGTATAGCTAGACACACACACACACGCTACTTTAGTCCGAGAATCGACTAAACCATAGCTCTGATACCACTAAATGTAACACCTCTTACCCATATTTAACTCTAGAATAGGATACGAGGTATTATCAGACTTACAGTCTAGCAAACATACAATTCTAGGTCATAAATTTTCATCCAAATTAAAAACATCCGCATTTAATCATAAAGTCCCTAATATGAGCCTACGAGGCTTGAAACATGCCTTGGAAATGGTTCAAGACTAAACCGACTACTTAGGAAATTTTTACAAAATTTGGAAAATTTTTGCTATGAACAGGGGTCACATGCCCATGTGGCTTGGGACACACCCGTGTGGTCATACACGCCCGTGTCCCTAAACCGTGTAACTCTCTTTTTTGCAATGCATAAACAAATTGATGTCAGACGACCAAGTCACACGCCCGTGTGTCAGGCCGCGTGATAAATTATATTTTCATACAATAGGTGCAGACTTTACACAGTCGCTACACATGCCCAAGCCTGAGGCCGTGTCCCTCACACGGCTGACACACTCACCCTTGTTTCTGCCCATGTGCTCAATCCTGAACATTTTGTTTCTTAAAATTAAGGTGCAAGGGACAAAAGGTCGAAACACATGCCCATGGGGCAGACCGTGTGTCATATACGGCCTAGACGCATGCCCGTGTGGACAAAATAAAGGCTATTTACCAAGCCATTTGTCACCCTCATTTACACCTATACACACAAGTTCAATGGCATAATCCATGGCATTTTTAAGTAAGCAAAACATCCATAATCAAGGCTAAATCATATCATTCATTACCAACACTTAACATACTTACTATAGCATATTTTACCAAATCAATTCATACCAACCTCACATTCACAAGAGTTTACATGAATACTTTCATCATGCATAATTCTGCTTAGATTTCCTAGCACACCAAAGGACCAATCTCATTCTCTTCACAACAAATCATTTAACCATAATAAACATATAACAACCCATTACAAAACACATAAACAAAAGGCATCAGCACATATACTTATATAACTAGGCTTACAACCATTTTAGCCAAAATAAGCCAATTACATGGCAAAATATCAAATCTCCTTAAACAAATATAAGCCAATACATTTGGCCAAATCAAATGACACATATAACAAAATGACCAAGTCCCTATAGATGCCATACTTTCAAAATGTTTTAAAATCATCAGTACCCAAAGGACAGTTTGATAATGTGATGCGACTTTCGACGATCTCAATCCCGAGCAAGCTTGGTGACATTATAAAACATTGAAAATAAAACGGAGTATGCTGTATAGCTTAGTAAGATCGTCTGAAGAAATAAGCAACCTTACCATACATTAATCATGCAAGTAATATAACATAAGATGACATAATTTACCATAATCTCATAATCATAATTCACTTCCATCACAACTTACCTTGAAATGGTCATTTCACGAATTAATAATCATAAGCTTCGAGTACATACTTGTACCATTTCGTAAAGAATTTACACTTATTCTCATCTTTGACATACTCGTCAACCACTCAGAATAATAATGTCGGATACTTGGGAATCTTGCACACTAAGTGCCACATATGTAGCCACTGCTACCTCAGGAATAATTTCTCGTTCTCGAGTTAATCAACGGGTCTACTCATACAAGATGGCAGTCAAGACATAGCTATTCGGTGCTACTCACAATAGTTGTCAAGTAATCGCAACATATGCTAGTATACTCAGCCACCGGTAGGACGTACGAGACCAGCACCCAGATCACATAATCACATAACACATGGTAACCCTAGTAACATGTCACTTGTATCCTAATCAATTCCTAAGGTTCAAATGAGATATCTTGCTTAGTAAATCATCGTCGAACTCGTCCGTAGAGTTAAACTCGTCCACACAATCAATCATATAGTTCATGCAATATTAAAGAATTTAAATAAAACTATATTAAAGATTATTTAACATACAAACCTACCTCGGCTACAAAAATAACTATTAGTTCGATTTAGTCCACAACCTTGTTCTTTCCCCGGTCTAAACTCCAACTTCATTTTTCTTGATCGATAATATCAAATTGAACTTATTTAATCATCATATTATTCAATTCAGCCAAAAAACACACTACGGCAAAAATTATATTTTTCCCCTAACCTTTTGACATTTTTACATTTTAGTCCATAGGCTTGTAAAATGAATTTCTTACAATTTCCTCACAACCCAAGCCTAGTCAAACCATTTTCATGCTCATAACAGCCCACAATTTTCATTTATTCACATTTTTCTACTCAATTTATTGACTTTTACAAATAAGTCCCTATTTTTCGTTTTTACCGAAAATCACTTTACAAAAGTCGTTTAACAAACAACAAACATGCATTTTCTACCATCAAACATCAAAATACATACATGTTCAACATGGGTAAAATTTTAAACTTTATTTTTCTTTCAAATTAGTGAATAGCTAAATCAAGTTACAACAATCTCAAAAATATAAAAATCGTTAAAAATAGGACAATAACGAACTTACAATCGAGCTTGAAAGTGGCCAAAACCGTAGCTATGTCTTCTCCTTGCAATTTTCGACTATGGGGGACTAATTTGATGAAGATGACATCTTTTATTTGTTAATTTTTGTCTTTATTTACCAAATGACTAAAATGCCCTTCACTTAAAACTTTGAAATTTTTTCTAACCATGTCCATTTTTGTCCATACAATATAATGGTCTAATTACCATTTAAGGACCTCAAATTTAAGAATTCATAGCAATTAGGCACCTTTAACATAGAGAACTCAAATTTTGTAGCTATCGCAATTTAGTCCTTCTAGTCAACTTGGACACCCAATCGATAAAATTTCTTAACGAAATTTTCACACAACCATTCAATCATATTGTAGACCTTAAAGAAATAATAAAATAAATATTTTTACTTTGGATTTGTGGTCCTAAAACCACAGTTCTAATTTGACCCAAAAACGGGTTGTTACAATAAATCTTATGCCTTATAAAATGTTCAAACAACTTGTCCCGGGGAACCAAATCCCACTAGGATGAATATTTAATTAGTTGAAAAATCAATTAGGTATCTTAGGGATATTATTGAAGATGAACTTATTAAAGTTGATAAATTTATATTCCCTGTTGATTTTATTATGTTGGACATGGATGGGGATATTGAGGTACCCATGATCTTAGGTTGACCATTTTTAGTCACTGCTAGAACTTTTATTGATATGTGTAGTGGTGAACTTGTGCTAAGTATAGGTGATGAAAAGGTTACTCTTTAAGCACATGCTTTTGTTAAAGTTCATAGTGAGCGAGATGATACTTGTTATTATGTTAATGTTAGTAATCATGTGGCTCGACATCCTTTGCAGGAATTTACTAATGAATACATGTTCGAACATTCTCCTTTTCAAGGTGATAAAAATCAAGGAACGAGTGGAGAAGGAATAGTGCAACTCGATGAATTAGATGAATGGCAAACAAAAGCTGATAAGAACCTAGAATGGTCAATGCAATCACTAAGCAACGACATAGTGTTCATGTAAAGAGGACAAACTAATTCAAAGTTGGGGATAAAGTGCTTTTAGACAGGTTAGATCCACGAATGTTCCCTTCAAAGCTTAAGCTAATAGGGTCAAACCCATTTGTGGTACAAAATATATTCTTATACGGAACCATTGAGGTAACACACCCTTATTACGGCATATTCAAGGTAAATAGTCTTCGTCTTAAATTTATTTTAGGGGTAATACTAACCACAAGAGAGAGGAGCTTTGGCTCCAAGATCCGCCTCAACTATTAGTTTGAAAAGGGAAGTCGAGCTTAGACTCTAAATAGTTGCTTCTCGAGAGGTAACCCGAGGGTTTTTATTTTTTAGTTTACTTTCATTTTTTTTAAAAAAAGTAAAAACAAAAGCATTTATACATTTATTTTTATTATTAAAAAATTTTAAAAAATATAAATATATACACTACAGTTATTTTTATTTTTATCACTTTAAAAAAAATTGAAAAAAAAGGTCACACAGTCTGGGGTGATCTACACGGCTTGGACACATGTGCATACTGAAGCTAATTTTTTAAATTTTAATCTAACCCACATGGGCATAGAGAGTTACACAAGCTGGAGGTGTGGTCATGTGAGACACATTGCCTGTCACACGAGCGTGCGGTAGACCGTGTGGCCTACAAAGCCTAGCACATGGGCATGGGAGAAGCGAACAAGCATCGCACACGGCCTGGCACAAGACCATGTGTGACACACGGCTTGGACACACGGGCATGTTTTCGACTGTGTGGAAACTAGCTTCTTTTTTTAAAAATTTTGAATCACACACGGGATAAAATTGTTCACACGGCTCGGACACATGGGTGTGTCCTAGGTCGTGTGTGTACTAGAGGTTTTTTTTTCAAATTTTCAAAGGCCATATGGCCTGGGAGGTATTACACAAGTGAGAAACCTAGCGATGTGGCCCAACACGAGCCTTTAACACGACCATGTCCCCTCCTAAAATAAAAAACCCTATTTTTTTATTTTCCCTTTTTTATTTATTTATGTTCCTTCGTCTTCCTCTTCTAGCCACTAATTCTCACAACCCCACAATCGTAGCCGTCGTTTTCACTGCCAGTCCCCCTTCACCTATCCGACCACCAACCATCATGCAACTTCACCCTTAGTTGCACCGTCCCTCGTCACACTAACCACACAATCACCTCTTTCCTTTCTATCTCAAAGCCATATTTTGCCACTCCTCCACTCCTATTACCTTCTCCTCCTTCCTTTTCAAACCAAGGTTCCCTACTACCACTATTAACCACCCATCGGTTCAATCTCCCTCTCGTTTCTTTTTCCCACCATTAACCTTCCCCCACCCCCATTTTAAAACTATTGTCTTTTTCCCCTCCATTCTAACCCTCTACACCTATTCATCAGCTTTCTCCCCATTCGTTCCTATCACCAGTCGTTTTCCTCTATTGACCATCATCACAGCTTGTGCCACCATCATTTATTCACCCCCAACGTTTGATTCCCTTATTTTATTTATTATTATTATTACTACTACTATTATGGTTATTATTAGTCTGTTAGTAGTATTAGTTTTATTTTATTATTTTTTATTAATATTAGTCTGCTTATTATTAGTATTATATATATTTCTTTTTGTATTTGTTAGTTAGCTTTGTTTTTTTTTTACTTCTACCTAATTATTATTAGTTTTAGTTTGATATTAGGAGTAGTCAGTTGTGATTTGACTTTTTTTTCATGAGGTTATTTGCTTGTCAAGGTGTTTTAAATCATATAGTTATCTGTTTATCTGCTAGATTTGTTATTGTGTGGTTCTAATTTTTCTATGTCACAAATATTTGATTGTCATTCATTTTTCAAGTACATGATACCGAACACGTGAGGAAAGAGTAAGGTCCCCACTCATTCTAAGAAAAGAAAAGCCATTAGGACCTCATCATCATCCTCTTTGATCGCAACCACTTACCACTAGTACCCACCTTTGACAATCCACCCCATGGGGAGAGGTACCAACATCTAAAGGACAGAGCATTGGGTTTAGGTTAGTGTATTGACTGGGAAGCCCTTCAAACTGTGGTTTATTTACACTGGTTCATTCTCTACTGGACGCGATCCCATGGGAGTAGTTCTTCTTGATTGTGGAGCCGACATGTGCTTAGTTTACATGGGAGTTTTGCCCTACATTTTTTCTACAGCCAGCACTTTTGTTGGGGGATGAGCCACGAGCTATATCAATCCATCTTGGGGTATCACTCATCATTTTAGTATTGTGGGATTTACTGTTACTCTCAGCCTTTATTCTGATGATTTTTTGGCCACGAACGTGATCTCCACCCTTCAATGGTACATCCATCATTCGATATCTCTCTATTGGATGGATATTTCTAAGGTTGTCATTCAATACAGCCATGCCATTCCAAGGCTCGAGGCCTTCCTCCAACCCTGCGATACAATCATACCATTTTAACTCATACTTTGATTGGCTGAAAGGAGAGTTTGAGCGTCGTGGGTACTTTAGATGCATATTTCTTATAGAGTATGCATCGGCAACACTGGATTGATCTAGCCTATTTTGTAGCCCAGTGTTGTCATAATTAGGATAAGCGATCAAGGACAGGACCCATCTGTTTGTGCCCATATGTAACATGCTTGGCTCATTACTTTGGCCTTCTCGAGAACTCTAAATAGATTGGTATTCTTTCATTAGTTAGGGACATGACACCATAGAGATTGAATATCATGAAACATATGAGGATGATCTCTAGTCAGCTTGGATCTTTTGGTGATTAGTATGTGTTGCTACGTCTGACTCAATAGCACAAGGATGATGAGCATCTAGACGATGATCCCTCACCACTCCGATGTCCCATTACCACCCCTCCTCCTCCAAGTCCCTTTATTGCTGCACCTGTACATTCGATTACAATCGACGATATTTTTGAGCGGTTTGACCGCTTTGACTAACGACAGACAGCGAGGATAGATCGACTTGAGCAGTTACATTATGAGCATGTCGAGTAGTAGTCAGCACAGTTTGATGGAATTGAGGCATATCTGCAATAGTTGTGCCAGCATTTTAATATTTCTCCACTCAATGCTACGCCTCACAATTTGGGCTTACCACCGGACGTTGATCACTGATTTATTTTAGGTTTTTGGTGTATTTATTTTTATTTTCAATTGTAATTTTCTTTTTTGTTTTTATTTATTTATTAGACTTCTTTACTTTATTTTATTTTTGTTCTGAACTTTATTTTTATTATTTTGTTGGTTGTTTTTTCTAGTTGTTATCTCTTATCTTATTTATTTTTTTCTCTTTTCTTATTAGTTTGCTCGAAAACATTTACTTCATTTAGAATTGCCCACGATTTTGATTTTCACTATTCCAGCGAATTCATCTAAATTCAGGACAATTCCTTATGATATTTTTCTTATTATGTTTCTATCTATTTGTACAATGAGGACAATGTACATCTTAAGTGTGGGGAGGTTACTTATATGTTTATATGATAAAATCTCTAAATTGTTTTTTTTTTATTTTTAAGTAATTTTCTCACAGCTACCATTGAAGTAATTTCTTTTAATTTGGAGTTTTTATTGATTCTGTTTTGGTATTTATTTGTGTATTTTTATGCATTTTTTTATTTATACTTTAAGTCACGAGAGAGTCAAGCATGATAAGCTATTTTTCAGAAATATTATTTTAGGTTGTCTCCTTGAATTGAAGTATTATATTGAAATTTTAAATTTACAAGTTTAACATCAAAATCATAATATTTTATGAGCTTTTGAGCCTATAGAGCATATATTTAATTTCGTGCTCATTTTATTTTTGGTTATAAGTATGTTGACTCAATTTGTTATTCTAGAACTTGATTCGATTATACATGTTGAGACCACATTATTGATTTGATATACTGAGATGATAGAGATACTTAATAGTTAACCCACTTAGCCTTTAATCAACTTACTTTTGTTGTATTATCCATAAGTAAACCCTATTGATCCTAACACATTTTTTCTATAACCTCATTAATGTTAACCCATATCTATGTTGTAAAATTATTCTTTTTATTGACTCTCTTTTTGTTGAGATTTGATTTGGTTAATTGCTTGACTATGTTTCATCATTTGTATTGTTGAATTTCTTTTGAAAAAAAAAAGATAAAAAAAGAAAGAATTAAAAAAAAGAAGAAAATTTTAAAAAAATTGATTGAGCTTGAATCGTTAGTTTCATATTCCGTTGAAAAGCTTGTTTTTATATTTTATTTCTTGTTGATGTGAACTCTTTTAATTCAACAACTAATTTTTTCTAATTTGGTAACTTATCAACTCAATTATCGATTTTAACCAATTTTTCTTACTTTTTTCATGCCCTTAACTTAAGCCCCATGACAAAATTGTAAAGATCTATTGATTTGTCTCTCATATCATTCTATAGTGGTGGAGATTTGATTTTCAAGCCAGCCTATGGTAGAGACATTTATTGTTCAACTATTGAGTGCATATCACTTGAACCTTAAACACTTTGAGTGTTTTAAGTGGATCTTTAGTAAGGATGTTATTTCTTGTTGAATTTGAATTTCAGGTAATTATTGAGATAGGGTAGATGGCTAATGTTTTTAAAGCTTAAAATTCTCTTATTGGATTGCTTGTGTTGTCTAGTGTCATTTTAATGTGAATTTCCATTGCATGATTATCTGTAAATTCTCTTGAGACATTACCAGTGGAAACAATAAATTGATGGATGTTAACTCGAATGTGGTTTGAGGATTGTGCTTGAGGACAAGCAAACGCTTAAGTGTGGGGATATTTGATAAGTGCTAAAAGTAACATGTTTTAGTCTCATTCTTAATGCATTTTGGGTGATTATTTGATGTTAATGGTAAATTTTATGCTCCTAATCATTTAAATTCATGTTTTCATACATAGAAGAGAATTTGGGAGAAAAAAGAGCAAAAATTGGAAAATCGAAGCAAGCTACAAGAGCTACATGGGCTGGACCAGTCCTCGACATACAGCTTTGTAGATAGCCATGTGGTAGGCCATGTCGATTTCATGAATTACACTCCGAACAGTGGAAAATGCGATTTTTAGGGTTTTTCAAGCATTCTAAGACCTATATGAAGATAGGAGTGAGTAGTCATAGAATATTCAAGAAAATAACTCAGAAAACACCATTGAAGTCGATTCTAAAGTTGATTTCCATCAAGATTGAAGATTACCTTCTGATTTCTTTGGAGATTATTATGAGTTTCTTTATTTCTTTTGGTTATATTGTATTTTGGATTTTTATTTGCTAGCATGAACTAATATTCTAAATACCTAGGGAGATGAACCCTGTGATGGATTCTATTGTTTGCTTTTTATTTTACGCAATAAAGACTTACATCTTGTTCTCAATTATGTGTGTTTAATTCTTGGTTTAATATTTCTAGGCTATTGATCCATGTTTGATGCGCTTAAATCAGAGGAGGAGTAGACCATGTTTAAGAGTAGATCTAGTGCAATTAAGTGGAGTTGCATACAATCCTAGAAATAGGACAACATAAATCTACTGGATTAGAGTCAAATCTAATAAGGGAATCCATAAATCGAGTTAATACGATAATAGGGGTTTTAATTAGAAAGAAATTTCAATTAATCAACCCAGAATCAGTTGCTCTTTTTCTTGAAGAGAGATATTAGCATAGTTTAAGGATTTCTATGGATCAAGATACTAAGTGAAGAATTTTTGTAATTTAGATTAATAATAACAGATGAAATCTAGGTGAATTCTTTTCTAGGCATTGTTTCGCTTCTTGGTTGTTTACTCGATTATTTTCCTAATTTGTTATTTGTCACATTTGCATTTAATTGATTTAGTTAATTTTAGTTATCAATCTATCACTCGAATTTATCAGTTAAATAATGGAGAGACAGTAATTACTAGTTCTTTTAGTCTTCGTGGGAGCAATATCTTTGCTTACCGTAACTATACTATTGATTGATAGGTGCACTTGCCTTAGTCAGATTTTTAATTGGTTTACTACTACATCACTCTAGCTCACGGTCAGAGGACACGGCCATCTATTCCTTGTTTGTAGAGTTTTCCTTCCTTTTTTATTTAATTTTAACACGATCACCAATAGTTGCTTTCTTAGATTTAATCTTCCAAAAGCTCGATATTAACTTGAAATTGGTTTATATATATGATATATTCATTGGTATGAAAAAAATTGATATCTTTTTGAGATTTTGTATCTATAAATTATTTATAAAGGTTTGATATTGTTGATAACACCTTATTGCTTGGGTCTGGAAACCAGACTGGATAACAAGTGTTACATAATGAGTTTAATTCTCCAACCATAGTATAGGAAGAGAAAATAAAGAGGTTCCAACCAAAGAACTATAGAATACAATAGAACCACTTAAAGTTACAAGGCCAGGGAGAGAAATCCATAAACCTTCTTGTTTTACTAATATGTTAGCCTATGCATTCCCATTTGTAGATGATTATATTCTTGTCACTTATCATGAAAAACTGGAAAGCTCAAAAAGTGACAAGTATAAAAGTGCTATGGATAAAGAGATGCAATATCTCCAAAAGAATAATACTTAGAAATTGGTGCAATTATCAAAAAGTAAGAAGGCAATTGGTTGCAATTCGTTAAGTGCAAAATTAGAAGGATTTCTTAAAGAAAAGATATTCACTACAAATAAAGGTCAGTAGCTAAAAGTTAAGCTCAAAAGGAAGGAATTGACTACAATAAAGTATTTTCCTCTGTTGTGAACCAAGGAATTGACTACAATAAAGTATTTTCCTCTATTGTGAACCATTCCTCCATTAGAATTTTTTTGGCATTGGTGGCATAGTTAAAATTGGAGCTAGCTCAACTTGATGTGAAAACACCTTTCTTTCATGGTGATTTAGAAGAAGAAATCTATATGACTCCACCAAAAGGATACAAGGTTGCTGGTGGAGAAAATTGGATTTGTAAGTTAAAGAAATCATTATATGGTTGAAGTAATCCTCGAGGTAGTGGTACAAGTGATTTAATAGATTTATGATAAGGAAAAAGTACACCAAAAGAAAATAAGACCATTATGTGTATTTGTGAAAGCTACAAGATGAATATTTCATTTATCTCCGTTTGTATGTTGATAATATGTTGAGTGCTTCAAAAAGAAAAAAAGAATTAGATGAATTAAAGGATTATCTGAGCCAAAAGTTTGAGATAAGGTTTTAGGCATGGAGATACATGATCAGTTGTAAACGTTACAACAATAATGTGCAAGCGTACATTGTCAATGCAAGTATAATAAACAGATGTGAGTCTATCGGATATCGGTCCTACAGGGATGGTTGTCTTTTGTCTATTACTGTCAGTGCAATAACTAGATAGAAACAAGGTAAATCGTGAGTATAGCTATTGAAGCAATAACTCGAGAACAATAAGATAAAGTTTGCTATGGATAAATTGGTATCCCCAAGATGAATCTTTAGCAGTATACTAAGAATTCACACGGTGTAAAACATAGGTGTTTATCGACGCAATAAAATTAATGTATATCTTACCAAATGCCATTCTTTTGTTTAATCTGGGACTTAACCATGCACATTAACCTCACCTTTTGATGATGGAAATATGGCACTATTAAGAAGAAGTGGACTAAATTCCTTTAGTCCTTACTCAACTTCTGCTGAAATGCTTATTAGCTCAAAGCGTCACTACACCTTCCAATGTTAGTGATTGCAATAACACTTCCTCGTTTAGAACATTCAAGCCCCAAGATTAAAAAACAAAAATAAGATTTAATAAGATAACATTTAACAATGCATTCATTGTACTTCTATACAATAGAAAACATAGAGTAATCACCAGCATTTTCAAGAAATAATAAAGAATCGAATGGAGAATACTATTCCTAAGCTACTCGATTGAATCAATCAATTTCCCCTTATTCTACACTTAGATCTCCTCGTTAGGAGTGGATTTGCATCATTCTTCACGTTGGCTCACCTGAAAGAGGCTCAAGTTGCCATGGTCGCAAGCTTCAAAATAGGGTAAGAGAATAGTGGTCTAGCAAAAATTCTCATTCATTCTTCTCACGTTATCCTTTTATGTTTTCCTCAAAAGTACAAGTGTCCTTCCCTTAGGATTCTTCTATCCTTGTTCGTACAGGGTAGTTACATCAGACTGGACAACTCACTCATGGTTGGCTCTTATCAGATAGCTGTCAATTGCGGCAACAATTCTGGACGCAATATTGAATTAACTCATGTGGCGACAATAGTGCATAAAGATAGCAAAATTAAAGATAAAATAGGCTAGGATTCACTGAGTTATAAAAGGCAATTTACTAAACTGAACCTGCTAAAATGTATGCTAAAGGTAACTAAACGGGAACAATTTAATCAATAAGTAGGGAGAAAACATATGTTTTTTCTACTACAATCAATATGCAAAGACAGAAAAAGGGGGAAGCTTTGGTTGACTTAAAATCAATATCTGAATAAAGGTATTATAGTGTTTTGGATTGAATGAAAATACAAAACATGTAATGTCACTCCCCAAACCCGACTGGGACGGTCTGACCCGAATTCAGCACATCACGTTAGCCACTGAGGTGACTCTCCATTTAAAACTTTATAAACCACACCAACCAACCTTACACACTATGCATTTGCAGAATATTTCATATAGGAAATTAGACCTAAGTGCATGCTTTTTCTGAATTAATCATTTTATTCACACAATCATAAGGTATAAGGCGTACCTTAATACTCGACAGTCTCCTTTAGTTGCAAAAATTTGTTAGTTCATTTAATTATGATCACATTAAGCAAGTAATAAAACCACCCAATCAAGCAAGCAAGTAAAATGTTCAAAAATCCCAAACAAAAACTAACAATCAGTAATGTTCATTTACAATCCGTTGAAAATTTTATTTAAACTATCTATGTCTAAGTCTAATTCTAGTATAAACCTTTCGAACGACCTGCATTGCCTTCACATCAAAGTTGAAAGTCTCAACACACATACTCTAAAATAATGCCTTGCAATGGATCACTGATTTGCCACCCTCATCGCTAACTCGAAACTATTTATCTACAGGGTAAAGTGAGAAGCTAAATGAGTACACATGCATACAACACAAATATACAAACTAGAAATGTTAGGATTTAAACATACTTTAACAATTCACATATAACACAAATTACATACTCAACACAATGATATATTGGCAATTTGTGAATATGAAACATAGTCAAATTATATGCTTATTGGATAAATGGATCTCCAAAACACACCACATGACTCATAAAGTCATACGTTATCTCCATTTAAGTGTAGCACATATGCTCACAATTTCCAAACACACCACACTATCTACGGTGAATGGAGCTATGCTCGACAGTCCCTTATCTCTCCAACGCTATCTCCGGGCCATAATGCCCAACACATAATAAAAGGGGAGAGTACTCATAATCCTATGGCAATAGCTTAGTTTACATACAACTCAAAATCTCACAATACATAATTTGGAAAATTAATATAGTTCGCCATAATAATATAATTCACCAATTAACATAGTTCACAATAGAATATAATACACAAATATAATTGGCTCCCACTATAGTTTAGCTTGCACTTAGCATTTCATGATAATATAATTTTGCATTAATCAAAACTCGCAATATCATAAATCTCATAATTCACTTACGAGTTCGTGCATGCACAGATATGCATTATCGATAAAATTTGCATGTTATAACAATCCACGTTATATTATTTACTTTTATATGTGTTCGTAAATATTACAAAATCATATACGAATATATATTATATACATATTTCTTTAGTGACCTTTTTCACTTCAATTTTTAAGCATACATTAAAAGCCCCATAAATTTATATATTATATAAAACCATACCCATAATTATATATATTACATACGATAGAACGATGCATATATATTATATTATATATATAACATCAAAATCCATTAATATATTTTATAAAATAAAGCCATGCATATATATTATATATGTATAATCACCCACCTATATATATGTATATATATACAACCCCACTCTTTTATATATGTATATTACCAACTCCATCATTTATATATTATATATGTAACACCCATTAATATATTTATTGTATACACAATAAAGCCCATGTATATATAATATAAGTTCATGCATTTTGCACCATTAAAATCGCACAATTTATATACTAACAATTCAACCAAAACTACAAGGGTTTGCATAAGGAAGAAGCCAAGGTTCGTATACCATAAGTGGTGGTTCAAAAGCCACACTTTGACACTCGAGATTTTGCAATTCATGCTAAAACACGTCATACAAATTATAACACCCCTAACCCATATCCGTCGCCAAATTAGGGTTATAAAGCATTACCGTAAAGACAAAACATTTAAAACATACATTTCATAGATCATAGAAAAATTATTATAATTCATTCATTCACATATATATCGTCCCTAAATCGAGCCCTCGAGGCCCTAAAAATACCTTAGAAACAATTCAAGACTAAATTGGAAACATTTAAAAGTTTAAGAAAAAGTTACAAAAATTTGACTACAGGTGTCACACAACTGGGTGCCTCACACGACTGAGACACACGCCCGTGTCTCAGGCCGTGTAACCTTTGAAATAAGGAAAGATGGCTATGTCCCAGCCCATGTCCTCACCCGTGTAACTCTCTGAGTAGGGTCACACAGTCGTGTCACATGCCCGTGTACCAGGCTGTGTGCTAGGTCGTGTACTAACTGACTTGCATGCAAAGGAACCTACAGGGGACACACGGCCGTGTTGCCAAGCCATGTGTTACACACGGCTGAGTCACACACCCGTGTAGACATAAATTTTCCAAAAATCAAGTCATTTCCAACACCATAACATGTATAAACCTATAGGCCTTTTGTGCACAAAATCAAGGCATCAAAATCTTGTCAAAACGTATAGATAATGACCAATTCAAGTGTCCTAAAATCAACTAACCAATATGCCATTCAAGGAACCTCAAATGCAAACCTCCAAAACTTACCTATACATGCACATTTAACCACTTTTCTTTTATCAACTACTAGCTCCAACAATTATCAAACATGCCTCAATTTGACCATTACAACGCCGTCACCAAAAATATGCCATTTTAGCCATTCGAAACATGTAACATGATGTGGTTACTATGACACAAACTAGCAAGTCATCAAGTGTACCTATGCATCATTGAGAGCACCAAAAATATCCTATCCCTATCAAATAATGAAAAGAATAGTATAAGGGAAGTAGGGTGAAATCCTCAGGGACTAGATTTGCACGAATTCTTGGTCCTCGAGATCCTGGGCAGAGTCGTGCCTAAGAAAACTTGCGTACCTGAAAAAAATCAAAACTAGAATTTAAAGTTTGATCGAATTAAAATTGCGAAAATTAAAATTAAAATTGTAAAGATAAACAAAATTGAGGAAATAGAGTTTTTGATGGAGAGATTCCAGCCTTCGGTTGCCATGATCCTCCTTGGGCTCAATCCTCGTCTTTTAGGTGATTCTTCTCGAACAAAATAAGCCAGTTATAGTGGAAGTGGACGCCTACAACCAACAGCTCCACTTAGATTTTAGACTTACGATTTAGAGGAACCTGACTCTAGCCAACCGTCACTTTTGTGAGACCGTATTACACTAGATCATCACTTCTCAATGGTGAAATCCACGCCATTTTGTCTCTTGGGCAACTAATGCAGTAAGCTAATGAACCAACTATGCAACCTTCCCAAAACATACAAAGCAGCCGCCTTTGCACAAAATGAAAAGATCACTTTTGAAGGGACATAGACGGAAGCGTCAGTCCTGTAGTGCGGAGAAGCGATGAATACTCGTTGAGACAGCTAAGCGTAGATTCTAAGCCTCATGAACCCTTTTTGGGGAATTTCGACAACCTTTGGCTAGATAAATTTAGTGGCTCTTGCTTTTTGGGAAAATGAAATAAATGTAATGAAAATGGAATTTTTATTGAATAATATGAAAGGAACAAAGGCTAAGCTTTTGGAGAGAGAGGGTGTTACAAAAAAAGATGTGTCCAATTTGTATCACTCCATCCTCTATTTATAATACTAAGAAACCTAGTCTATTCTTAATTAAATTCTAAAAGATAAATACAAATAAATAAAGATAAAAGCTAAAATTAAATCTAAATAATAATCTTTAACAATTCTCCTAATATAATTAAAATTTAAATAGAGTCTTTTTGTTTCTAAAATCTTTTCTTTGCACTTTTGCCCCTAAGTCTTCCACGCTTTGCATTTTCGGCACCACTTCTTTCCTATTTCGAATGCTGGCCCATTTTTTCTTTAAATTGACGCTTTTTGCCCCTAAATTTTCTTTTTCCTTCAATTTAGTCCCTACAAGATAAAAACCCCTAAATAGCTCAAATTAATAGGATCATACTCAAAATAATTGTGTAATTAATATATAAAAATATGTCATTCTAAAGTATTATGAAATTCCCCTTACTTAGCCCTTGCTTGCCTTCAAGTATGGCTCCTATCCACTGTGAAATTTAGAATTTTTTCCATGAAAGAAATATCACTCCAAAGTTTTATAAGAAGTAGGCATAATGCATATAAAAAATAAAGAGAACCCTTAGCTTGCTTTAAGTAAAACCGAAAAAATATTCCAATTAATACACCAAAAATCCAAATTGACTTGGATTATTTCATGAAAATCAGGTAATTTACTAAACTTACCAAGACACCCTATTTGTTTCCACCTTTAGTCCCCTAATGCAATTTTATTAATACATCTCTTTTTTTTTTCCTTTTTTTTGTTTTTCTTCTTTCTTTTTTTTATATTTTTCTTAAGAACATATCAAACCTTTTGATGCGAAGAGAGATGACAACCAAGCACCCACCTTAGTTACTTAGCCCAACACATTCCTAAAAAATTTGTTTCATTCCGGTTAGTAGAGTTTTACATAGCACGTCAGACAACCTTTTGATGCAAAACTGGTTACTCAGTCAGTCATGTTTTTAAGGTGCATTCAAAACCACAGAGAGATCAAAATTTATTATAATGAAACATAATTTTAATTAGGAGGACTAAGAAAAACAATCAAGTGTCAAAAATAAGTTTTAGTAACCACCTAACAATCATGAACATAATTTTAGCATGCAATTATATTAAGTGTCCTCTTGGCATTTATTCTTAATCGATTTTACTATAAGAAAGATAAGGTTAACTCTATTAATCATAATTATTTTAGCCTAATAAAAATAAAATAATAGAGACAAAATCAAACTAGAAAAATCATAATTAACTCAATAGACAAGAATCATACTCACAGGTCAAATAGTGAGCAATTCCTGGTTAAAATCTTGGGCATGAAAATAGGCTGAATATTCTGAAAAAAAAATTTGTGGGCAGAAACGAGCACAACGCAGCAGCAACAGTAACACAACAGCAAAAGCAACAGATAAAATGACAAAAATAATGAGGAATGTCTCCCCCTACTTAAAACACATTGTCCTCGATGTGAAAGAAAAAGGAAAAATAAAAATAGGAGAAAGTAAAAGGGTTTAGAAAAACTCCCCATGTAGTCATTGTCGTTCACGCATAGCTACAAGAGGGGATGGATTGGCGTCCCGTGGAGGAGAGGAGGGTGATGAGGTAGACGAGTCGTGCAGTGGAGATGGAGATGGAGGCAACATGGGCAAGTCTTTACCATGTTGTTTGAAAACTCGGTGGTGGGGGTGAGGAAGAAGGTGCGGCGGCTAGTGGGGTTTTGGGTGAAAAATGGGATAAATTTTTAGGGTTTGAGGGTGTATAGGTAAAGTATTTGGCTGAAAGGTGAGGTGTTTGGGTGTAGGTTTTGGTTTGTATAAAGTAGGGACGCACTATTCCTACTTGGAATAAAGATAGAATAAGGGATGTTTATGAAAGTATGCCAATTCTTGGGTTTTTTCCTTGCCGATTTACCTAGATAGAAGAAGGGAAATTTATTACTATCCAAAAAATAATAATAAAGTAATAATTAATAAAATAAAATAAAGTAATAAAATAATAAAACAATAAAATAAAAATTGGGTTTCCTCCTAATAAGTGCTTGTTTAACGTCATTAGCTTGACGCCCCAACTAGTATTGGGGCTGCTCCAACTGAATTTTTTCATTCGTATAGGCTTGGAAACTCTTCTTTTTTACCACATCCACCATATTTGGGTTCAATCGTTCTTGCACCTCTTGCTTTGATTTCGTTTTTTTCCTTTAAGAAAATCTTACGTGTGCCTGTTAAGGGGCTAATCCCTTTTAAGTTGGCAATAGTCTCATCATTCTCCAAAAATATGCATTTAAGATGCTCGGGAAGTGTTTTGAATTCTAGATCTAGTGTCTGCACAATAGAAGGTAGAAGTTTAGTATCCATAAGAGCCCATAATTCATTAACAGATTAAAAATCATCAAACATCACTTTAGATTTATCTCCATAAGATGACTCAAAAGTTTCTTCTACTAATGAGTCAATTATGTCGACACTGTTTACATTCAAGATTTCACTCGGGTGACTAATAGCGTCATAAATGTTAAACTTCATGGTCTCTCCGTCAAACTCCATTGTGAGGGTTCCGCTACGCACGTCAATCTTAGTATTTGCAGTACTAAGGAAAGGTCGCCCCAACAAGATGACTGAAGACTCAGGAGCTTTATCCTCTTCCATTTTTATCACATCAAAGTCCGTGGGAAAGATAAGTCCTTTGACTTTCACTAATACGTCCTCAATGACTCCTTCGGGATGCACAATAGACTTGTCTGCTAATTGAATGATAAAACCTGTTTTCGTCAAAAAACCTGCATTAAATGATTCATAAATAGAAAAAGACATGACATTTATGGAGGCCCCTAAATCACACATAGCTTTTTGATTCCTAAATGGCCTATTTTGCATAGTATTGCAAACATGCCCCTATCTTTGCATTTCGCTGGCATCCTCCACTGTAACACTGTGGATACATTATCACCAACGCTTACCATTTCATTACCAGTTAATTTTCACTTATTGGTGCAAAGCTCTTTAAGGAACTTGGAATATCGCGGAATTTATTTGATGGCATCCAATAGTGGTATGTTGATCTCGACATTTCTGAATGTTTCGAGGATCTTATTGTCCTCTTTACCTTTCTGAAATTGGTTTAATCGTCTTGGAAATAGAGGTTGAATTTTAGACAATGGAGGTTTTGTTTGGACCTGTTCATCATTCTCGTGCTTTTCTTGGGCAGAATCTTGGCCAAGATTTCTGCCAGGAATTGGTTCTAGTACTTTTCCACTTCGCAACGTCACTGCATTTGCGTGTTGTCTTGGATTAGGTTCTAATTGTGACGACAGCTTCCCTTGTAAGTTCATCTTCTCAATGGATGTAGTCAATTCTCTTATGGACGCCTTGGTTTTCTATTGAAAATCCTTTGTTTCCTTTTGGAAATCAAGAGTTTGCTATAGTATTTACTATTGGAAATCAACAGTTTACCATTATATCTACTGTTGGAAATCAAGCACATTAGCTACTAATTTATTACCATGGTTTCTAGAGAGGTACCTTAATCCTGTATTTGTTGTGGAAATCGATTTTGGAATGGCTGGTTATACTATTGGTTTGCCCTATACTCAAGTTGGAATGGTCTCTCGATCTTGGATTGTAGGCATTAGCGTAGGGGTCATATCGTCTTTGTGGTGGCCCAGGAAAGTTCCCCACAACGTCCAAATGGGCCATAGTATCATCATACAAACTAGGACATCCATCAGTTGTATGCTCAGGTGTAGCACATATTCTGTATTATCGGGCCGGTCTTCTTTTCTTGTAAAAAGAAAATTCACAATATTAGTAAGTCTATCAACTTTATCTTCTAAGGTTGAGTTACTTAGCTAGTGAATCCTTTTAGTGGGCTCAGGATTGGCTCGAAATTGTTGAGTATTTGCAGCCATCATGGATATCAAGTCAAGTCCCTTGCTTATTGGGGAGTCATGTTGACCAATGCTACTCCACTAGCGGCGTCTACCATATTCATCTCTATCGGTTTCAAGCCTTCATAAAAGTATTGGAGTAGAGGCTGTTCCATTATACCATTATAACACCCCTTACCCGTATTCAATGCCGGAATAGGGAACGAGGTGTTACTGGACTTAAACTCAAGTAAACATACAAGACCAGCCCATAAAATTTCATTCAAAACAAATTCATTCATACATATGCAAATTGTCCTTTATATGGGTCAATGAGGCCCAAAACATACATCAGGAGTAGTGGACTAAACCGAGAACAATAGAAAACTTTGGGAAAACTTAGAAAAATTTTCATGAAATAGGGGCACACTCCCGTGTGGAGATAGGAGACACACCTATGTGCCCTCAACACCACCTGTGTCCTCAGGCCGTGTAACTCTCTATTTATGATGTTAGCACTGACATATAGTCACATGGCCGTGTCACATGCCTATATGGCTAAACCGTGTGGTTGATTAAAATTTCATAATTTTTCATAAAATAATGTAGACTTCGCACGACCTGAGCACAAGCCCATGTCCTAAGGTCGTGTCCTTCACAAGGCTGAGACACACGGTTGTGTCTCTGCCCATGTGTTTACTACTGGGCATTCTATTTTACCTAATTAGGGTGTAGGGGACACACGACCGAATCACACGCCCATGGGGCAGACCATGTGTCACACACAGCTTAAACGCATGCCCGTGTTTCTACCCTTGTTGACAACTTTGAGGTTGTTTTCCCAGCCATTTTCCACCCTTAAATGCCCACTCACTTATGCATTATTGATGACATCGAACATAGCATATTTAGTCACTCAAATACTCACAATCATGATTAATCCCTAACATTGTAATGTCAACATATCACATACTCAAACCATCATGCTTTCATACGGCATCCCACACCAATTTCATATTTATTCATTCTTATAAACCTACCTTCAATCTACTCTGTAACACCCCTTACCCGTACTCGAGACCGGGATTTGGTATGAGGCGTTACCGCTTGCAAACAAGATCATTCTGAAAAAATAGGTTATAGAATTTTGTTTTCAAATTAAAACCAATTAAACAAAATCATAATGTCCCAAGTCATAAATTATTAACGGTCCGGGACTAAATTGGGGACTATAAAAAATTCTAAAAAAATTCCTAGGGTTATGCCTCACATCCTCGTGTAAAGGCAAAGCATGCACCCGTGTGCTTGGGGACTACACTTGTGTTAAACTATTGGATTTATTTTCTATTTCGAACCTACAGAGGTTTTCACACGGTTGAGACACACGATCGTGTCTCTGCCCGTGTGTTTACTACCATGAAAACTGACCTAAAATTTTAGATGTAGGGCACACATGACCAGGCAACACGCCCATAGGACCTAACCGTGTGTCACACACAGCCTAGACACATGCCTGTGTGTCTACTCGTGTAGACCTTTTTAGGGCTATTTTCCAAGCCTTTGGTCACCCTCTAACAACCATACACACTATAGACTTTAATGGTATTTAACATGGCCTAATTATACTCTTAAAAAGCCTTGGCACAACTCATTGCGTGTTAACCTCATATCATCGATTTAGTACATGCGAAATTATCCATTTCGTGTTAGGGATTAACATAGCACATTTTACCCTTTACACTTAGGCCATATTATAACCATTTACTATTATATGCTATATCCACTCTCAAGTTATTAGGCCCTATTTCATACATCCATCCATGATAACCTTCATTATCATATCTCATGAAACGTTTAAACATAAACATGCATCATTAGTAGGTTTACAACCTACATCAATGTAACAACCCGAATTTGGGGCTAGTCGAATAGTGGTATTGGGACCATAAATCCGGAGTTGAATAAATTATTTTATAATTATTTATATGCTATAGGATGCTTTTAATAGTGCATGAAAAATTTGGTGAAGTAATTTTAACGTTTGTGAGTCCAATTACAAGAAAGCACTAAATCGCATAAAATGTAAAAGTCCTAAATTGATAGCTAAAGGTGTCAAATAGATAGAGAATAAATATTGGGAGTCTCTAAAGGGAAATTAGACCCTATGGTGATAGCTTGGTCGGCCATGGAGATAAAATGTTGAAAAGTCAACATTAGGTAATTTTGATGACATAAGGTGTAATATAATAATACCTAAGCCTAGCTATCATCATTTTCTTTCACTCTCTCTTTGTTTCCACCGATTTTTCAGCCATTATTAAGGGTTTTGAGCTTCAAAAATTTCAGCAACTTATTCCTCTCACAAGTGATTTCCATACCCTTTGTTGATGATTTTTGCAATTTTAGAACCCTTATAGCATAAGCTTTCAAATAAGGGGACTATTTTGCAAAATGGTTAGAAGTCTAAGGTTTTGCCATGAGAGCATTCAGGGTGTTTTCTAAAATTTTATGGAAGAATATGAAGCTTAGTTGGGTGATAAACAACTTTTGTGAAAGGATTTTTCATGAAAACACCTAAAAGGACCATTTTGCATAAGTTGTAAAATAGATGTTAAATATGTGAAATAGTGGGAATTTGGAGTTGCTATAAGAGTAAAAAGGGTTCAGCTAAGCTTAAGATGTGAAGAAATTCGATAAAAATTTATTTTTGAACCTAGAGGTAAAATGGTCATTTCGCCGAAGAAGTGAAATTTTGATTGCCTAATCTTATTTAGTCCCTAAATAAGTGCATTTTGATATTATAGATAAAAAATACCGAATCCAATTTTATACCAGAGGAAAGCCAAGCAAATCGACTAAATCGACTAGTCGCCACATTTTGTAATTCAAGGTAAGTTGTATGTAAATAATACAACTACATTGATAATATATGTGTTTGAATTGTATTGAAATTGTTATAGCATAAATTGCTTGATTGTGGAAATGAGAAAATGCGATGAGAATAAATATAGTAGAATTCTCGAACGAACCTTAGGAAATAAATCAAATATTCATGCCATGACGTTTGGGGTCACTTGTATGAGCTAGTGTAAGACATGTCTGGGACATGCATCGACCACATTATGAGAGCCAGTGTAAGACCATGTCTGGGACATGGCAAATGCACCTGACCCCATGTTTGAGGCTAAATGAATATCCAATAATGTTCCAAATGGTTCAATGGTGAAAGTATGATTTCAAGTTAACAAGGAAAGTATAATCGTGTTGTGAGTGGTACAGGTACCTATATGGTATGTATGAAATGTGAGCTCAATATATGCTATATGAGGTTTATTGAATATTGATGAGTAAGTTTTGCTTATGCCACTAGTGTATTATGATACTTGTTGATGAATGGTAAAGTTATGTTGAATATTTATTTTTATGCAACTTACTAAGCTTTATGCTTACTCCCTCTCCTTTTTCATTTTCTTATAGTTCCTCCTATCTAGCTCAATCACCAAAGGAAGTCAGAGATATCGATCACATTATCAATCAAAGCATTCGGTATAGTTCGATTTATATTTTTGAACATGGCATGTATAGGGCTTAAACTTTACTATTTTTGTGTCATTAAGAACTGGCCAAATGTGTTGGCATGGGTTGGAAACCCTTCATTTTGTATTAAGCCTTGAATGATGGCAAATATTCATTTTGATATATGCAAATGAAGTTACTTTCATGAATGAGTAATTGATTAATTGATATGTAGTCTATTGTGGCTAATTGGTTTAAATAAGTTATTCTTGTATTGGTGTGGTTGCTATTATGTAGGTTGTGTAAGTAAGGGTGGCAAATAGGCTTGGTAAATAGCCTTATATTGTCCACACGGGTAGACACACAGACATGTGTCTAGGCCGTGTGTGACGCACGGTCTACCCTATGGGCGTGTGGTCGATCGTGTGTCCCTTGCACGTAAAAATTTCAAGTCAATATGCATGATAGTAAACACAAAAGCAGAGACACGGCCATGTGTCTCAGCCATGTGATGGACACGGCCTAGCACACGAGCGTGTGCCTTGACCGTGTGTCATTTTAGGGATGCTGACGTCAGAAACAAAATGTCCATGTTTTTGCAAACGGGCTAGGACACAGGCGTGTCATGGCCGTGTGAAGGACAAAGTCCAGGGACACGGTCGTGTGTCAGGCCGTGTGAAAACCCCTATAGGTGTACATTTAGAATTAATTCCACACGGGTGGAGGACACGGGCGTGTTCCTGTATTGCTTAGGCCGTGTGAGCCACACGGGCCATCAACACGACCATGTTGAAATGGCCGCACGGGCGTGTGCCCTGTTTCAAAGTCAAATTTTCTATAGATGGTTTAAGAACCCGGGCTAATCCCGAATTATTTTCAATGGTCGATTTGGGGCTCTTAGGCTCATAATAAGAAGTTTAAAGTAGAAATTGAAAATTTTCTAAAATAGGACCAAGTCTTGGTGACTTAGGGAACGTTTGTGTGCATGAGATCGAGTTAGGTAATGCCTCGTATTTCGCTCTAGTGTGGGTTACAAGTATGGGGTGTTTCAATCAATATGAGTCGTATCTCACGGCCATATACAAAAGAATAAGTACACTATTTAAGCCCTTACATTGGCTAGCCAAATGACACATATAACAAAATAACCAAACACCCTATACATGCCATTAAACAAAATAAAAGTATCTATATACCAAAGTGGAGCAAGTCGATAGTGTGTTGATTCTCCAACCGTCTTCCAATCTTCTCGAGTCAAAGAGCTTTTTAAGACAGGGAAAAGAGAAGGGGGTAAGCATTTATATGCTTAGTAAGTCAGGATAACTGGAAATTAAACTTACCGGTTAATTAGCATACAACCATATTAGGCAATGATTCCAACAAGCATGAAATAATTTCCCTATCTCATGCACTCAGTCATCAAGTTAGTCTCATAACAATGTATCATATCATTAGTCTTAGATAAGCTCCTCAATTTAATACTTCCATCTCTATTTCTCATGTTAATCTCATTTAATTTCTCGAAAATCTCATTGGATAGCTCAATTACTGTCAAGTCATACAAGTGATCATCTCAAGTACGCACTCTCGTGAACCTTACATCTTACGGCTGGATTACCAGTCTAGGTTAAATCCCCCATAGTAATAACTCATAGAGCAATGTCGAGATTACCTATCCAGGCTAAATCCCTTTTAACTACAATTTCTCTCATGAGATCGGATCTGAATTGCCAGTCCAGGCTAAAATTCAATCCTCAAATCGGATTACCCGTCCGGGCTAAATCCTTAATGCACCCATATTCTTCAGGAGGTTCGATCACTCAAGGAACACCCGTTCGGGCCAGATCCTTTCTATTTTGAGATCATCGGATTACCTGTCCGGGCTAAATCCTTTTATGCAACACATGCAGGATCTCAAGTCATGTAAGCCATAATTTAACCATCGGATTCCCCTTTTTATTTCAACCGGGACCTTTATCATCTTTTCATTTACACTAGAACATTTCATGGATTATCATGCAATGAATTTCTAAATTTTCATACATTCAAGAACATACATTATAAGTATATTAAGAGTTTACTTCGGGTTATATGAACTTACTTGGTAGTCGTTTCGAATTCATGTCTCGGTTATTCCGAAAACTTTCGTTTTCCATGGTTGACCTCCGAAATTGGTTCCTCGGGGTCTATATTAATAAAATTTGATTATTAATATGTCACTTTATTCAGTTTAGGCCTAAAAATCATCCCCGAGTAAAATGACCATTTTGCCCTTAACCTTTTACAATATTAACAATTTAGTCCTAAGTCTCGTATAATGAAACACATGTAATTCCTTGGCTACCCAAGCCTAGCGAAATGTTTTTCACACTTATAGCAGCCCATGTTTTTCCTTCATTCCATATTTTTCTACCCAATTTCACAACTTTTATAATTTAGTCCTTCAAGCCAGTTTCATAAAAAACCACTTAGTAAAAGTTGTTTATCATCCTTTAAACGCTCATATTCCTTCATAAATCATAAAAACACAAACATATCATGCATGGATAATTTTCTAAAAATGAACCCTAGCATGAGATATGGGTAGAAATAAAAAGAGCATGTTACGAGAATCTCAAAAATACGAAGAGCATTAAAAACAAGGCTGGGGAGCACTTACTATTGAGCTTGGACTGTTGAAAACCCTAGCTATGGAGAGCATGCAAATTTTGGCTGCATGGAGAAGATGAGTGACATGATTTTGACTTATTTTTCCCTTTTTATTCTTTAATTAACCAAATGAACAAAATTCCCTTCCTTACTAAACTTTCATTATTTTCCATGCATGCCCATTTTTGTCCAAAAACTTAGAAATTGGGTAAATTACTCTTTAGGGTCCTCAAATTAATATTCCAAGACAATTTCATACAAATTGCTTCTAGAACCCAAATTTTTCTATTTATTCAAATTGGTCCCTAATTTCCAATTGGACACCTTACACATAGAATTTCTTCATGAAACTTTAACACATGCTTATTCTCATATCCTAGACCTCATAATGATCATAAAATAATTATTTTAACATTAGATTTGTGGTCTCAAAACCACTATTCCGACTAGTCCCTAATTCGAGATGTTACATACTCAATTATACTATAGTTATGGTCATACCTATTAGTCCCAATTCATTCATTAAGCATATGTGCCATTTATCACATCCATTACCAACAAGCAGCCACCAACCACATCACAAAGCCTAAACACATTGCATGCATGCATAAATAATTAGGGTTACAACCCGAGAAGTAAATATAAGCTACATCTCATGGCCTTAAACAAAATGAATCATAATACCATCATGAGCCAACACAATTTGGCTATTCAAAATGACACATAAAAAAACGACCAAGTCTCCTATACATACGACACTCAAAATGTTGAAACTAACTATACCCAAATGTCCAATTGATAGTGTGATCGAGTCTTCGACGTTCTTCGATCCCTGAGCTAACTTGGCGACACTATAAGAAATGGAAAGGAAGAGGAGCGAGCTTAAAGCTTAGAAAGTTCACATGCAAATAATAAGCAACATAAATCATACAATTAATATCAGGCAAAGTTTCATAAATGTCATCAAGTCCCATAATCATACAATTAATGTAAGGCAAACTTTTCATAATTTAGTCCTTAAGCTCATAAATTGAGATCTAAGCATTTTAATCATCTTTTCAACCTAGTAAATTTCTTTAGGGACTTTAAACTAATCCATAAAAACCATCCTTTCACAAATTTAAAATGAACATTTACAATTTTTACAAAGAAGTCCTTAAATGTTATTTTCATCAAAAAAATCTCTTTACAAAGCTTGTTTATTTATCAACAAGGAGTCATAATCAATCATTAAACATCAAGAATCATACAATAACATTCATGGCATAACCCTCAATCTTTAACAGTTTTACAAATTGATCCTCGGGCTAGTTAGATTAAGCTACAAAGATCTCGAAAACATAAAAATCATTAAAAATTAGGCTCGAAAACACTTACATGCAAGAGAAAAAGCCAACCAAATGCTCAAACCCTAAATTGGCTTCTTTTCCTTCAATATTCAATTGAAACAAAGCTTGAAGAAGATGAATGCTATTTGGTTTTATTTAATTTAACCTTTAATTACACATTTACCATTTTGTCCTTTAAATACATTCAAATTTTCAATAAAATCTTGCCATGAATGTCCGATAACAATAGAAATGGTCTAATTACCACCTAAGTCCACTCACTTTAAAGTGTCATAACCATTTGACCCCTTTTTGCTAATGGAACTCTATTTTTACACTTTGTATGATTTAGTTCTTTTCACTTAATTAATCATGCAAACACCAAAATTTCATAACAAAATTTTAATACGGCCTTACTACCATCCCACAAACATTAAAATAATCATAAAATAAAATAAAAATTTACTCGTCAGATTTATGGTCTTGAAATCAGTATTTCGCTTTCACTAAAAATAGGCTGTTACACGAATGTACTCACCTATAACTCACCACGACTCATCGAATTAGTCATCTTTACGCTTGCCTTTATTCCAATTTGTTAAGACTCCACTAATGTTTTTAGCTTCGCAAATAATATACACATTACTAAGCATTCAAAAACAATCTAGGTTACTTTCTTTGTGTTCATGCAACGACTCTCCACACATACTTATTCGACTTATTTTGTACAATCTATTTTGCTTAATTTCTCCTTTTTAAATTAATTAAATCCTTAATTTATACCTCTTAACCCCCTAACTTGTGCCTAATTATAGATCTAGATCTCTAACTTTGCTCAATTTCTTTAATTAGTATTTTTTTTAGAAAAACATTGTTCATCCTCATTCTCAAAAGAAAACCATTTTATTCATGCAATTACTTAAATATTTTGATAAATTGAAATTGTAAACCTTTTAATCTAGTCAAAATATACTACAAATCATTTTAAAACATCTCTTGGCTCTTTTTTATGAGATTCACCATTTTTATGCAAAAGATAGCTTTAAAACCATGGATCTTTAATTTTCTTGCTTAGATCTATGAAAATTCAAATTAAAAACACCTAATAAAAATTTAATACATAAGAAAATAATAGATTTACCTTCAATTTGAAAACCTCCACGAATATATATGATATGCAGAAATTTTTGAAAGAAAAATTTTCAATCTAGATCTAACAAAATTTAAAAACGAAAAAGAAATAAAGGAAAACAAAATAAAAATACACAGATGATGGGTGTGGCTTTTTATAGCCAATTAACCTTTTTTTTTAAAATAGGTTATTTTCCCTATAAGTCCTCCCCTATTCTCCCTTGTTCTAATAGCTCCCGATTTAACCACTAGTTTTTAATTTACACATTTAACCTCTACTTTAATCACTATTCTCAAATTACTCTCTATTATTATTAATTTTATTTACTAATGCATTGATAATTAATACCATAATTATTTAATTTAATTATTATTTTTACTATGATTAAATAATTACTTATTTTATCCTATTTTAATTCCTATGACACAATCTGATTTTTCTCTCAAACCTATAATTTAATGTCTAATTCTACTAACTCAGATTTCGAGATTTGACATGTAAATACTCTACTTGTTTCTTATTTGAGACTTAATGCACAATTATCTCCTAAGTGTAACGCCCTAAATAATTTAAGTATGTAATTGCAAAATTTGACACAACTGTGTATTTGTTTCAATGGTTAAGTGTCTTGGGTGTGTGTGTGAGGTCTTCGGTTCAATTCCCACATTTGGCAAAACTTTGTTATTTTAGATCCAAGCATTACTCTTATTGAGTGAGCTTATATTAAATTGTTTGTTAATCCATATTAGAATGAGTCTGCTAGTTCAAGTGGTAAGGAGTTAATGTGTGGGAGGTCCTATGTTTGAACCGTTGTGCAAGCGTAGGTGTTAATTTTCTCGATTTTGTGATAGAGTTTTGGTGGAGTTGGGATTCTAAGGTAGTTGGATGAGGTTAGTGGTCAGATTTATATGGATTTGGTAGTTAGTAGATGGAGTAGGGAATTTGGAGGGTAATTTAATTTAATTTAATTTTATTTTATTTTTCTTTTCCAAAATTTTGCTGCCTTTTTGTCTTTTTCTGCTTTTTTCTCTGTTCCCTTCTTTTCTGCCACTTTTCGTTTTTCCTTTCTCTCGACTCTGTTCAACCAATTGGTTGTTTTAATGGTTGGGGTTCGGTCCTTCAGTTCTACACCATTCATTTTGGTAAGTCTGTTGGTTTATTCTTTTGATTTTTGCTCTTTTGAATAGGTGTTGGTGTTGTGGTTTAGGATATTAATCTCTGTGAGTGTGTGCGTAGGAGAAAACCATGAAGCTGAAGAGCTCGCTACAATAGCTTAGTCCGTATTAATGATTTCTATTCGTGAGCAGAAAGTGTGTGGCTACGGTTGGTATTTTTCTAAGGCTTTGTTGATGATTATAGGTTTCGTAGGTATCGGGGTTACTTTCACATCGAAGTCGAACTAGGTGTGTTCCCAAAAATGCAGAAAATTGGGTTTCGACGAAAGTTGAAAAAGCTCTCTGTCAACGCCACAAGGGCGTGTGCCCGGCCATATAAATGGTCGTGTGTCTAACGGAGGTGCAGCCGTATGCAAGACACGACGTGTGGTGGTGTGAGTGTAGCCATGTGGGCCACACGAGCTAGGCCATATTGGGCATGTGGACCCACATGGGCATGCCAAATGAGCGTGTGGATTTTGGGATAGGCCGTGTGGGCTGCACGGGCAAGGCCAATCTTGGTGTGTAGGCCACACGGCCGTGTGGACCCATACAGGCAAGCCACATAGGCATGTGGGCCCATAATTCTAAAATTTTCCCTAGGGTCAAGCAGGTCATTCCGATGGACTGTAGGCCTACCGTAGGGTCAGTCAGGGATAACCAAACCCTAATATTATGTGATCTAATATTCTAATATTCTACTCTTAGTAAGACACTGTTATGCATGTCTAAGTATTCTGTTAAATTTATACATCTTATCTGTATACAAGCATGTAAGCATGATATTTTTGCATTTGTATTCTGTATGATTGGGGTGGGAATTGTATATGTGGAAGAAGTGTTTTTTCTGGCGACTTTTGCTTATATTCTGGCAACTTGACCACATATTATTTGATATGTGTCGTAATGACACGATGTGGTGTTTAAGGATGGGTGGGTGTTTTTAACCCCACATGGTGTGATGGGATGGTTGGAGTTGATGTGAAGAAGATGGGGGTAGGATTCTGTATATCTGTTCAGCATATCTGATTCTATTATCTGTATCTGAAATAGACATAAGTTCAAATTTGTATCTAATTGTATATAACATTTCTGTCTGTATTTCATGTTTATTTCTACTGGATTACACACCGAGTTTACAAAAACTGACCTCTATTTTTTTGACCTGTTCAGGTAATCCACAGACTTAAGCGGATCGGTGTGACGGAGCCTCACAGTAACCACAAGTTCGTAAACTGTTTAAGATTATGATTTTTATTTAATTAAGGATTATTTTTTGGGAGTTTTGTAATTTATGGACTCTCCGGACTGTTTGGTTTAATTTTGGATTTGGATTTTTTATTTGACTTTTTTCATTTTCGATGGTTGGCCAAAAATATGGTTTTTACTAAAACAATGGTTTTCTAAAAATACAAACGGGATTATTAAATATAACATTTTCTAATACTTCCGCTATAGTTTATGTTTTGACAATGAATTGTTTAAAAAACGCTTTCAGTAATAGTTTTTAATGAATATGGGTTACAAAGATTTATCAAAATAACTCAGTTTTCAAAACCTATCTTTGTGACATCTCTAGATTCGATCAGAACGTCTAAGTCAAGTTTAGGGTGTTACATCTAGTGGTATCAGAGCTTGGTTACAAAACTCGGGCTGTAAATTTTGGGTTCCAAAATTGTGTTTCAACAGGGATTGGTTTTGAAATAATTTGGATAATTTTGAGTTGGTATGTGGTACACTGAGTCTCTTTTGTCGATTCTATAAGTATTTCTAAACTTAGATAGAATATTCTGAAAACACTGTAGTTAGTACTTTCTGAAACTACACTGAGTTAGTTAAAGACTAAAACCTCTGAAATATTTCTGAACTGTTGATAATTTAAGCATAAAATATCTGCTAATAAATACTGGAACTGATGCATAAAATTCTATAATGTAGACAAATTTGAAATATACGATGAGCGCTTCTAGAACTCGCAGTCGTGGTATTCGTAGGCGCGGTAGAGGTCATAGAGGGCTCGAGCTAAGTCTTCCTCTCTGGGTAGTATGCCAAATTTAGACACGAGTGAGACACCAGTCTCGTCTGCTACGGAGATTAGGTCTCAAAGCTTTTCGACTGGGGACGATGCACTGCCCCAAGCCATGTTGAGATGTTGAAGAGGGTCGATAGACCCATTCTGGATCTAGGGGCTGTGGGTCGGTAACAAAATGACTCCAGGTCCAATGGAGCTGCACTGTTTAGGAGTGTCACTAGAGTCGCCACTAATATGGTCGAGTATTGGTTGGAGGCCACTAAGAGGACCACGAACGACATTAACTTCTGAGCAAAAACTTAAGGGTGCAGTCTCTTTGCTTCGCGATGAGGCATATCAGTGGTGGTTGTCGATTGATGAGGGTACTCAGTTTTATCATCTAAACTAGGACAATTTTAGGACTACTTTCTAGAGGAAGTATGTGGGCGCGAGCTATGTTGATGCTCGTAGGCCTGAGTTCATGAATCTCACGCAAGGTGATAGATCTATCACCAAGTATAAGGTCGAGTTTTTAAGGTTGAGCCGCTATGCTCGAAGCATGGTGGCGTCTGAGTATGAGAAATGTGTTCATTTTAAGGATAGCTTGAGGGATAATCTAATAGTATTGATTACTCCATAAAGGGAGTAAAAGTTTGTAGTTCTAGTGGATAAGGCGAAGATTGCCGGGGATGTTAAATGCGTGGAGCGCAGAATAGGGATCGTGAGAGATGCAAGAATAAGAGGGATTCAGAGCCCTCTAGTTCTATTCAGAGGCCTAAGAAATAGGCCAGACCTGATGAGCCTATTAGAGTGGAGGTTTCTATTGCTCCCACTGGGATTCAACCTTGTGGTGATTCTGGTAGGTGCCATCAGGGCGAATGTTGGAGGAGGTTAGGGGCTTGTTTGCAGTGTGGGTCTTTAGAGCATTGGATCAGAAAGTGTCCACAGTATGCTGATTAGATGCAAGCTTCAAGACTGAGTTCTGTATAGCCTTAAAGGGTAGTTCAGCAGCCATCTAAGGCCCAAGGGTGGCAATGGTATGGGCCGAGGAAAAAAAGCACTAGGCAGAGGTGCTAGACAGACTGAAGTGTGGCAGCCTGCACTAGTTTATGATGCTCAATGCCGAGAGGATAGAGACGCTCCTGATGTTATCACGAGTACATTCTTTATTTATGATGTTCCATATACTGCTCTGATAGACATAGGTTCTACACATGCTTATGTAGCTAGTATTGTTTCTGAAAACCTGGGGATTTCTATTAAGTGTTCTTCTACTGAGATTACTATACTGAGTCTGTTGGGGAAATCTGTTTGGGTTAATAGGCTACATAGGAATGTCTGTTAGAAGTGCAAAAGGCTGTGTTTCTGGCAAATTTGATGGAGCTACCATTTAGGGAGTTCGATTTAATTTTGGTTATGGACTTGTTAGTTGAGCACTGATTTAGCTTGGCTTACGTGACTAAGAGGGTTCTTCTAAGGACTGATGATGATAAGAAAGTAGTTGTGATAAGTGAACGTCGAGATTATCTGTCCAATGTGATCTCCGCTCTTATGGCTAAAAAATTAATTCAAAAAGGGTATGAAGCGTATTTGGCCTATATTAGTGTTTCAGTTTCTAGGGACTCTTCTATCAAGATATCAGAATAGTAAGGGAATTTCTAAATGTCTTTCCTGAGTAGTTACAGGGTTTACCTCTGAATAGAGAGGTTAAGTTTGGCATTGAGCTTTTACGGGTACAACTCCGGTGTCCATTGCTCCTTACCGAATGGCACCGAATGAGCTTTTAGAGCTTAAGGCTCAATTTCAAGAGCTTTTGGATTGTGGTTTCATCTGCCCTAGTGTGTCTCTGTGGGGGGCACCAGTTTTGTTTGTAAAGAAAAAAGATGGTACCATGAGGATGTGCATTGACTACCAGCAGTTGAATAAATTAACTGTAAAGAATAAGTATCTAGTTTCAAGGATCGACGATTTGTTTGATTAGTTTCGAGGGGCTTTAGTATTTACAAAAATTAATCTTTATTCTGGGTATCATCAACTTAGAGTTAAGGAGGTGTATGTTCATAAGACGGCGTTTAGGACTCGTTACGAGCACTACGAGTTCCTAGTTATGCCCTTTGGTTTGACGAATGCTCCAGTGGCATTCATGGATTTGATGAACCAAGTGTTTCAACCATATCTAGATCAGTTCATCGTAGTCTTCATCGACGATATTCTGGTTTACTCTAAGACCGAGGATGAGCATGATGAGCATCTTAGAGTAGTGCTTCAGATACTCTGAGAGAAACATCTCTATGCTAAGTTGAGCAAATGTGAGTTCTGGTTGCGAGAGGTAACTTTTCTGGGGCACATAGTTTCTATTGAGCGGATCTGAATTGATTCTAGAAAGATTGAGGTGGTGCTTGATTGGAAGCATCCTAAGAATGTATCTGAGATCCGTAGTTTTCTGGGTCTTGCAGGATATTTTTAGCAGTTTATCAAGGGACTCTCTCTGATTGCAGCTCCTTTGACTAAGCTTCTATGCAAGGGAGTTCCTTTTCTCTGGACTGATACACAATAATCGAGCTTCGAGAAGCTCAAGTCTGTTTTGACTCAGGCTCTTGTTCTGATACAACCTGAATTTGGTAAAGAGTTTGTGGTCTTTAGTGATGCGTCGTACGTCAATTTGAGATGTGTACTGATGCAAGATGGTAAGGTTGTGGCTTATGCATCCTATCAGCTTGAGTCACACGAAGGGAATTATCCTATGCATGATCTCGAGTAAGCTGCTGTGGCTTTTGCATTAAAGATATGGAGGCATTATCTGTATGGTGAGAGGTGTATCATCTACACTGATCACAAGAGCCTCAAGTATCTCTTCACCCAGAAAGAGTTGAATCTTAGACAGCGTCGATGGATTGAGCTGCTCAAAGATTATGACTGCATGATAGAATATCATCTTGATAAGGCCAATGTGGTGGCCAATGCTCTCAGTCATAGAGCAATGACTAATTTGAGAGCGATGTTCACTCGTCTTAGTCTATTTGATGATGGAGATCTGTTAGCCGAGTTGTAAGTTAAGTCGACTTGGATTGATTAGATTTCGGATAAGCAGTTAGGGGATAAGTCTCTGGGTTTGCGATTTCTCAGATTGAGAGTGGTAGTACTTTTAATTTTGGGCTGAATAAAAATAGGGTTTTGTGTTTTCGAGGTCAGGTTTATGTGCCGAATGATTCTGATATGAGACAGTCGATTCTGAGGGAGGCGCATAGTAGCCCTTATACTATGCATCCCAGTGGTAATAAGATTATCGGGATCTCTGTAAGCTGTACTAGTAGCTGCATTTGAAATGTGAAGTTACGAATTTTGTTGCTCATTGTCTGACGTGCCAGCAAGTTAAGGCTAAACACTAGTTGTCTTCAAGTTTGCTACAACCTATTAAGATTCCCTTATAGAAATGGGAACGAGTGATGATGGTCTTCGTTAGTAGGTTGCCCTTGACACTCACTAAGAAGGATTCCGTTTGGGTCATCGTGGATCGATTGACCAAGTCCTCCCATTTTATTCCTGCTCGGATGGCCTACTATTTGCAAAAGCTAACGAAGCTCTATGTCTCTGAGATTGTAAGACTGTATAGGGTTCCTGTTTCGATAATTTCAGATAAGGATCCCAGCTTCACTTTTCGGTTCTAGAAGAAACTACATGAGGCTCTGTGTTTGAGATTAGACTTCAGTACTGTGTTCCATCTTCAGACCTATGGTTAATCTAAGAGGGTGATTCAAATACTGGAGGATATGCTTCAGAGTTGTGTGATTGATTTTCAAGGTAGTTGGGAGGATTTTCTGTTGCTAGCTGAGTTCGCCTCCAACAACAGTTTCCAGTCTAGCATTCAGATGACACCTTACACAGCTTTGTACGGTCATAAGTGTCATAATCCGTTATGTTGGATTGTGTTGGGTAAGCGACAGATTTTGGTTCCTGAGTCCGTTTCTAAGACTGAAGATAAGGTTAGATTGATTCGAGATCGTATGAAGGTGGCTTCTGATAGACAGATGTCTTATGCAGCTCTGAAAGGAGAGATATCGAGTACTCTGTGTGTGACTTCATTTTCTCAAGGTTTTTTCGTGGAAGAAAGTTCTAAGGTTCGGTCATAAAGGCAAGTTGAGCCCTAGGTTTATTGGGCTATAATAGATTTTGAAGCGTGTAGGACTGGTCACTTATCAATTGGAGCTACCTCTAGAGTTGGGTCATATCCATGATGTGTTTCACGTCTCGATGTTGAGGCGGTATCGGTCTGATCCATCTCATTTTGTCTCTGTTGAGGAGATCGAGGTTAGATCATATTTGACTTTTGAGGAGGAGCCGATTTAGATTTTGGATCATGATTTAAAGTTTTCAGGAGGAAGTTCATCTCGTTGGTTAAGGTCCTGTGGTGGAATCATGGCACTGAGGAAGCCACATGGGAACCTAAGGACTCAATACATCAGCAGTATCCTCATCTGTTCAGATCAGGTAAATTTCGAGGCCAAAATATTCTTTAGGGGTAGAGTTGTAACGCTTGAATAATTTAAGTATGTAATTGTGAAATTTGACTCAAATGTGTATTTATTTCAGTGGTTAAGTGTCCTCTCTCTTATTTAGTGGGCTTATATTAAATTCTTTGTTAATCCATATCAGAATGAGTTTGCTAGTTTGAGTGGTAAGGAGTTAATGCATAGAAGGTTTTGTGTTCGAACCCCTACGCAAGCATGGGTGTTAATTTTTACTTAATTTTTTTATAGAGTTTCGATGGAGTTGAGATTCTAAGGTAGTTAGATGAGTTTAGTGGTTGGATTTATTGGGATTTAGTAGTTAGTGGATGGAGTGTGGAGCTTGGGGGGTACTTGAATTTAATTTCCATTTTTATTTTTTCCTAAAATTTTGCTACCTTTCTGACGTTTTCTGCTTTTTCCTCTGTTCCCTTCTTTTCTGCAACTTTTAGTTTTTGCTTTCTCTCCACTCTATTCAACTAATCAGTCGTTTTAATTGTTGGGGTTCAGTGCTTCGGTTCTAAACCGTTCCTCTTGGAAAGTTTATGGGTTCGTTCTTTTCATTTTTGCTCTTTTGAATGGGTGTTGGTGTTGTGGTTTGGGAGATTAATCTCTATGGGTGTATGCGTAGAAAAAGACCGTGAAGCTGAGGAGTTCACTATAATAGCTTAGTCCGTATTAGTGATTTCTATTCGTGAGTGGTAAGTGTGTGATTACGGTTGGTGATTATTCTAATGCTTTGTTGTGGAATAGGTTTCGTTTGAGTTTCGTAATATTTGTACTAAAATTGGACATTAAATTTTTATTATAGGTTTCATAGGTCTCAGGGTTGCTTTCACATCAAAATCGAACCAGGCTATTCTCAATACATAGAAAATCGAGTTTCAGCAAAAGCCAAAAAAGCTCTCAGTCGATGCCACACAGGCGTGTTTCGGGCCGTGTGCGAGACTCGGCAGTGCGTTTGACGAAGGTGCGGGCGTGTGCATGACATGACCGTGTGGTAGTGTGAGTGTGGCCGTGTAGGCCACACGAGCTAGGCCATATTGGGTGTATGGGCCCACACGATCATGTGGGTTTTAGGCCATGCTATGTGGGCCACACAGGCAAGGCCAATCTGGACATGTAGGCCTACACGGGCAAGCCACACAAGCATGTGGGCCCATAATTTTGAACTTTTCCCTAAAATCGTACCGATCGTTTCGATGGATTGTGGGCCTACCGTAAGGTCGGTAAGGGATAACCAAACCCTAAAATTATGTGATCTGATATTCTGATATTCTACTCTGAGTAGGACACTATGATGCATGTCCGACTATCTGTTAAATTTATACATGTTATCTATATACGAGCATGTAAGCATGATATTTTTGTATCTGTATTTTGTAGATATGATTGGGGTGGGAATTGTATATGTGGAGGAAGTGTTCTGTATGGCAACCTTCGCCTATATTTTGGCAGCTTGACCACATATTATCTGATATGTGTCGTAATGACACGATGTGGTGTTTAGGGATAGATGGGTGTTTTTAATCCTACATGGTGTGATGGGATGGTCAGAGTTGGTGTGTAGAGGATGGGGTAGGATTCTGTATATCTGTATCTAAAATGGACATAAGTTTCAAACTGTATCTGACTGTATATGAGATTTTTGTCTACATTGTATATTTATTTCCGCTAGGCTACACACTGAGTTTACGAAAACTCACCTCTGTTTTTCTAATATGCTCAGGCAATCCACAAACTTAGGTAGACTGGTGTGACAGAGCCTCACGGTGACCACGAGTTCGTAAACTGTTTAAGACTATAATTTTTAATTAATTAAGGATTATTTTTTGAGAGTTTTGTAATTTATGGACTCTCTGTTTGTTTGACTTAATGGGTTGTTGGAAGACTTAGGAGTTTTTCGAAGTCTCATTAACCTTTACTGTGACAGTCAGAGTGCTATTCACTTAGCGAAAAACCAAGTCTACCATTAAAGAACTAAGCATATGGATGTGAGGTATCACTTTATGTAAGAAATCTTTAAAGAAGGAAAGATTCTATTGCAAAAGATTGTAAAGCTGAAAACCCTGTAAATATGATAACCAAGTTGGTAACAACAATCAAGTTCACTCACTGCTTGAACATGATTAATATCCTATAAGTTTGAACACCTTTAGTTGTATGGCACTTGAGAGCACATTTGGAGGCATAGATGAAGATAACTTCATCAAATTTGAGTAGTGGAATACTGAAGAAGTTGAATAGGATTGAAAAACATGTGAAAGGTGGAGATTTATTAATATTATCTTGTTTATAAATCCCACACTGAATGGGAATAGATAGTAACCTCCTCATCCCATCAATATAATTAGGCTTTGAGCCTTAATTTGTTTGCATCCTAAATTTTATTTTCCCCAATTTAATATACTTATGTATATTTGGGGAAATCCTTTAGTTAGTTTGTAAACATTTTTGGTACTATTGAGATTTATCATCTAATGTTGGTGCTCGATGTAACATCCCAAAAATCAGGTTAGAAGCAATTGAGTTTTGAAACCTACCTAGATTTGAGTTTAGACTTTGGAAAATTTTTGACAACTAAATTGATATGGTTTAGTGGTTAAGTGTTCTGGGTATGTGTGAAAAATTCTGGATTCAAATCATGTTTCTAGAATTTTTTTTTATTTTTCTTCAACCCTTACCTTTGAACGTTTGGTTATGAGTTAAATTTAATCATCTGATATCAAGAATGAGTCTGCTAGTTCATTGGTTAAGCTTCTATATACCCCTTGGTCTTGTGTTCGAACCTCTACGTACATAATGAGAATATTTTTATACTAATCTATAAATTAGTTAGGTTTCTTTTTTATTATTTAGTTAATTAAGAGGCTGGTAACTCCCTCCTCTTTGTTTTTAGGACAAAAAAAGAAAATGTTCTTCCTACCTTTTTTTTCTTTTTCTTTTTGGTTTTGCTTTGTTTCCGAATTACTTTCATTTTTGCTATTGGGCGTGAATTAAATTCCATGCGAGGCTCGACCTTTTCTTGTGGTACAGTTCTTAGCGTCGGTAAGAGTCAATTGCTTATGTTGCTAGTATGTGGTTTTATGTCAATTTTTGAGGTCCATAGTTAGGGACAATTCTTCCTTAAGAGTTTGTTAATTGGTTGTTTGGATCAGGAGAGGTTCGAGCAATATCTAGTATTCCTTCAACGATGTAGGAATCGCGTGTCATTGTCCGTTGCTGGTAAGTTTTGAATTGGAGTATTGTGTCAAAAGTTCTTTGACATAGATTTGGTTTGGATGTTATTCAAGCCATCTATTCTGGTTTTAGGCTCGAGAATCATCTCAGTCACTTCAACGTCAAAATGTATCAAGTGGGTACCGATAACCCAACTTTCATGTATAGTTTAGTCATAAAAAAACTAACTATCGACACCACACATCTGTGTGCCAGGCTGTGTGGTAGGTCATATGAGCCACACAATCATATGCTAGACCATGTGACAGGCCGTGTAACTCATTTTTCACGAAAATTGGAGGTACACAGGCTTGGTACACGGGCGTGTGCCCAGGCCGTCTGTGGTTATGTATTACGCAGGGTTCACATAGGCTAATGACACTGGTGTGTGTCCAGGCCGTATAACTCACTAATTGCGTATTAAGACCACACAAACAGGTGACATGGGCGTGTGTTAGGCCGTCAAGGATACACAGGCAGGAACGCGGGCGTGTGCTAGACCGTGTACGTGTGCCAATTATCCAGGTCGTGTGAAACCACACGGGCATGTGGACCAATATTTGGTATTTTTCCCTCAGGCCACAAGCATCATTTGAAACAAACGCAGACCTACTGTAAGGTTTGTATGATCTGAATTAGGCCATATAACTTGATATCTGATGATCTGATGGTGAACAACTTGTGATCTGTACATATATATGCTATATTGAACCTAAGTAAGTAGGGTTTGTCAGAACAAAATGTGCTCTTGCTTAATGTATGTGAACTATCCAGGTACGATCTATTTCTGTTAAGTTTAGTGGTACGCCTCTACCTCACTTTGATGATTAAGAAAATGTAATATCTAAATATGTTGAATCGATTGGTATAGATTCACATATATATAACTATACACATGACTACATGATAATCTGATGTGATCTGTCGAGGTTTGATAAATCTGTTTTACAAATCATGGGCTTCGATGCCTACAGATTCTGTTGTGGTTGATAACATGACCTATATGCTTATTACACTGACTCTATATATACATACCATTACATACTGCATGAGATTTGGGATGATGTGAAAGGAGGAAGTTTCTGACAGTTTAATGATCTGCATTATCTGGTGGTTTATCCACAATTCCCTTATGGCAGCTTGGCTGCACTATAGTGGCTTGACCACATGTATTCAATCCGACAGTTTTAACTATAAAATTTCTAGTGGCACTGTCCCCAGTTATCTATTGGTGTGATTTGGCTGGATGAATTCTGGGGTAAATCTATTTTAGTGTGTAGCGGAGTTGGGTAGGATGTTTTCTAATAAATCTACGTTATTATATGTTTGAAAAATACTGCATCTGCATAACACACATCCTCTGCGTAGCTCTATTCAGTTCTGCTCTGCTCTACTTTGCTTTGTTCTGCTATATTATGTTCTGCTCTATCTTGTTCTGGTTGGGTTGTGTTGTTTTGTTATATTACACTTGATATTAAATTCGTTGTGTTTATTATAATTTATATACTATTTTTTGTTAACTATAATTTATGTTGGCTATACACTGGGCTTTATAGCTCACATTGTGGTTATGTCTTTGTGTGTTCAAGTAAGTCTCTGACTTAGAACCAGTCGGTGTGTGGGAGCTCAAATTGTTTTGTAATAATGTAAAAAATGTTTGATCTTGTGGGTTGTAATCTGTTTCTGAGCTCTTTTTAGTTTTTGCTAAATTTGTTAGTAGTTGATAATTTTTTTACGTGAAACTTCAAGGTCACTCAAGTCGACAAAATGAATTTCGGTTTTCAAAATAAGACTCTAAAAGATTTTATGCTAATAGTTAAGTAATCTTTGAGTGTTTTTGGAAACTTACTGAAATCAGTTTTTAATGTGCTAATGTAATTTCTCCAGATTTGGTCTTAACTTTTAGGCCGAGTTTGAGGTGTTACACTCGAGGACATGGAAATTTGCTAAACCTCGTAAATTTAATGTGTACCCTACTTTGTTATTTTTATATTTGCATCTATTGGTTTTTATTGGTGATTAATATTGAAACTAAAATTATGTAGGATATTACCTACAGTGTACTCCGAAGACTGGACTTTCGTCAGCCAACTTGAGAGGATGAAAAAGATAAAAGATGCCATTTTACTAGCTACTAAACCTTCAATGAAAAATAAATGAAAAAAGGGAAATTATTTTGAACATCTCATAATGATTGAAAGCAAATAAAATAAGGAATTGGTGGAAAGATTTGAACAAATGGACAAAGGGAAGATCAAAAAGGTTGGAAAAATCAAATGAATGTTTCTTAAATCGAAGCAAAATTAAAAAAAATTCACTTAGTTTTATTATTTTAATAAAAAATTTCATGTCAACAAAATATTTTTTTAAAAATTCCATGCCATGAATTTTTTCCACTTCTAAATCTACTTGGACAAACTTTTTTATTTTTCTTAAACGTTTTTTCTTTGCCATTACTACTACATTAGCATTAGCGTTACTTTCTAATGGTCAAGCTTCATCAAAGGGCTGATTTGTTCTATTTTTTGGGTTGAAGGATTCAATTCAATGCAAAAAGTTTGAAGAAACTTAATTGATTTTTTCTTAAAAATATATAGGAGCTTATAATACTATTAAGCCTAAATATGTTATTACAATTATAAATTTTTTAAATTATTTGTTAATAGTAAAATGCGCTATTGGCTTTATCTTGATCAAAGGAAAAAAATAATTTGAGTGTGAATTTTTAAAAAATATAATTTAAATACATTAATATTTTCATGCATTTATTTTTATCCTCAATAACTAAGCTTTAGTAAAACTTCAAGAAAAGAAATATAGCATGAAATTCTATTGCTTGATACTGGAATAAGAAAAAAAGCACTTCTTTTTTTAAAAAACATTACCTAAAAAATTACAAAAAAAATAGATGTTACACCCAAAATAATAACATTCTTAAAATATGTGTCAGACATTATCAAACATTGATGGTAAAACAAAATATAAATCAATAATAGAATTCTTCAACATGCATTAGAAATTGGCCTAATAAATCAAACAAATACATATTATTATAATAGCCATGAAAGCACAATTAAATTTATTTTTCATAAAATAGAATAAAATCCATTTAGAATCATATATATACATATTAAAAATTAATGATGAAGCCATGAATGATCAACATTATTATGTACAACAAGAGATAGTTAATAAATACATTTTTAATTTATCAAGAGATAGTTGATAAATATATTTCTCAAAAAGTTAAAATTAACTATTATAGATAGAATAATTTTTGTATTTTTAATCTATTTTAGAGATTTTGTTTTATTTTTTTTATATTAAATTTTTATCTTTAAAATATATGGAAATTAGATTCTTGTTTAAATGATTGCATCTTTTATAGGAAAAAATATGAGAATGCTCAATCTTTTCCCTAGTAGTAAATTAAGATGGAATAATAATGTCAAATGTGAGAATACGACTAATTAATATGGAACTCAAATATTATACATGTCATTAAAGATCACTTGAGATGGTGTAATATCTCGAAATAGGGCTTAGTCGGAATAGTAGTTTTGAGACCACAAATCTGACGTAAAAATATTTATTTTATGATTATTTTGAGGTCTAGGATATGAAAACATGCTTGTGTTAAAATTTCATGTAGAAATTCTAATTAAAAGGTGCCCAATTGGTAATTAGGGACCAGATTGAATAAGTTGCAAAACTTGGATTCTAGAAGCAATTTGTATGAAATTGATTTGAATTATCAATTACAAGGTCTTAAAGACTAATTTCTGAATTTCTAAGTTTTTGGACAAAAATAAGCAAGCATGGAAAATTTTTAAAGGTTAGAAAGGAAGGGCATTTTAGTCATTTGGTAATAAACTAAATAAAAAGGGAAAATGAAAGCAAAAATCAGCTATTTTTTCTTCTCCGTTCTGCTGAAAACAGAAGGGTCTCCATAGCTAGGGTTTTCAACATTTTCAAGCTCAATAGTAAGTGCTCCCTAGCCTCGTTTTTAATGTTCTTTGTATTTTTGAGATCCTCGTAACAAGCTCTCTCTATTTCTACCCATATTTCAAGCTAGGGATCATGTTTAGAAATTTACCCTAGCATGAGATGCTTGTGCTTTGATGATTTATAGAGGAATATGAGAGTTTAGAGGATAGTAAACAACCTCTACTATATAATATTTCATGGAAATGGCTTAAAGGACCATTTTGTAAAAGTTGTGAAAATGGGTAGTAAAATGTGAAATGAAGGAAAATGTGGGCTGCTATAAGCATGAAAAATATTCGGCTAGGCTTGGGTAACCTAGAAAATTTCATGCATTTCATTATACAAGCCTTAGGACTAAATTGTGAAAAAATGTGAAAGGTTAAGGGAAAATTGGTCACTTTGCCCCGGGGTGAGTTTAAGCCAAAAATGAACAATGTGAGGTATTAATAATTTATTTTTACTGACTGTGGAACGAATTTCAGAGGTCGACCGTGGAAAATAAAAGGTTTCAGAATAACCAAAATACAAACTCGAAACAATTACCAAGTAAGTTCGTATAACTCGAAGTAAACTCTTAATATACTAAAAATGTTTATTCTTGAATGTATGATAATTTAGATATTCATTGCATGATAATACATGGAATGTGGTAGTATAAGTTAACAAGAGAATTGAACATCCCGATTGAATAAAAAGGATATCTGATGGATTTCTCGAAATAAATTGACGGTAAAAAGGATCTAGCCCGGACGGGTGTTCCTTTAGTGATCGAGCCTCCCGAAAAATATGTGTGGCAGTGGATTTAGCCCGGACAGGTAATCCAATTTAGGATCTGAATTTAGCCTGGACTGGTAATTCAAATCCGAGCTCATTAGAGCACATGTCGTTATAAGGGATTTAGCCTGGACTGGTAATCCCGACATTGCCCTATGAGTTTATGTTACGGGGCATTTAGCCTGGACTGGTAATCCTGTCATAAGAGTGAGGTTCACAGGAGTGTATACTTAAATGATCACTTGCATGATTTAACAGCGAATGGGATATCCATCGAGATTCAGAGAAATTCAACGGGATTAAAATGAGAAATGAGAATGCAAATTCTTGAATTAATGAGCTCATCTATGATTAATGTTATAATATATTGACATGAGACTAACTTGATGATTGAGTGTATGTGATAGGGAAATTATACTATACTATTTGAAATGAATGTCTAATATGGTAGTATGCTAAACAACTGGTAAGTTTACCTTCCTGTTATCTGAACTTACTAAGCATGTTAATGCTTACCCTCTCTCTTTTCTCTTATCTTATAGAGCTCGAGGAGTCGTGGAGATTGGAAGACAGTTGGAGCACAGATTACACTATCAACTTGTCTTGCTTGGGTATATAGAAACTTTTCTTCTGTTATAATGGCATGTATAGGATTCTTGGTCATTTTGTTTTATGTGTCATTTGGCTAGCCAATGTAAGGGCTTAAATGATAGGCTTATTCATTTTGTATATGGCCATGAGATATGGCTCATGTTGATGTAGGTTGTAAACCTACTATTCGTGCATGTTTATGCTTGAATGTTTCATGAGATGGATAATGTGATATACTATGAATGGCTATGTGTAATATGGCCAAATCATTTAAAGATGGTTTAGGTCATAATTGGCATGATGTATAAAATGAGTTAAGTATAAAATATGGTTTGTAAAATGGTAACCCTAAAACAAAGAAGGTAATATCAATATAGGTTAAGAAGAGATATGAAGCACCATGCATGACCTTGGCTAAGAAGGTTTTAAGGGTACATTTATATTGTGTTAGATGTCCAAGGAACATATTAGTATGTATGGAAGTTTGAGGGTGACCAAAGGCTTGGAATATAGCCTACAAAAAGGTCCACACATGTAGGCACACGGGCATGTGCCTAGGCAGCGTGTGACACACAGTCAATCCCTCACAGGCATGTTGTATGATCATGTGTCCCCTGCACCTAAAATTTTAGGTTAGTATGCATGGTAGTAAACACACGGGCAGAGACACTGCCATGTGTCTCAACCGTGTGAAAGACACGGCCTATCACACGAGCATGTGCCTTGGCCGTGTGCCCTTGAATGAATGATGACGCCATAAATAGAATGTCCAGGTTTTTGCACACAGGCTGTGGCACGATCGTGTCGTGGCCGTGTGAGGGACACGGGCGTGTGCTCGGCTGTGTGAAAACCCCTATAGGTTCAAAGTGGAAAATAATTCCACACGGGTAAGGGACACAAGTGTGTCCTAAGCACACAGGCGTGTGAGGCCGAAACCTAGAAGTTTTTCTAAAAATTTTTGTAAGTTCTTAGTTTAGTCATGGACCACTTTTAACGTGTGTTTTGAACCTCGTAGGTCCATAATAGGGACAATATGATTTTGGTTTGATTAGTTTTAAATTGAAATAAAATTTTATAACCCATTTTTCCCACAATGTCCATGTTTGTGTACGGTAATGCCTCGTGCCTTGTCTCGGTCTTGGGTACAGGTAAGGGATGTTACATTTAGTGGTATTAGAGATACAGTTTAGTCGATTCTCAGACTAGCATAGCATGTATCGAGTCTAGCTATACATGCCATTATACAAGTTATGATAGCGTGACAACTCCTAACCCTTTTAATTGTATTTGAATATAGTAAATATCTTCTGATCAAGCCCAAGATGAGTCCAAGGGAGCCAAGAGCCATGCTCCAGCTTCCGTACAACGAGCTACTTCTAGTAGTAGTAAAAGGCCTATGTCTGAGAGCCAGGAAGAGGCGAAGGCTGCCTTTTTCGAAATGATGGATGAGTGGTTTAGGGATTACCTGAGAAACTGCCCCAATATACCATGACCTCCTCCACCCCCTGCTCAATCTAAAGAAGAAATGCCACAAGGTATGGCACCCGTGAGAATTGGTAAGGCTCTAGTGGATAAACTTAGGAAATATGGAGCCGAAGAGGTTAGGGCCAAAATTGATGATGACCCGGAACGTGCCAAATTTTGGCTCAAGAATACCATGCGAGTTCTCGATGAACTGTCGTGTACTCCTGAGGAAAGCTTGAAATACACGGTTTCGCTATTGAAATACACTACATACCACTGGTGGAAGACTATATCCTCGGTGGCTCTGAGAGAGAGTATCACATGGGAATTCTTCCAAGTGAAATTTAGAAAGAAATACATCAGTCAAAGGTTCTTAGATTAAAAACGAAAGGAGTTCCTAGAACTTCAACAAGGAAGTAGAACCGTGTTAGGATATGAAAGAGAGTTCGTAAGGTTGAGTCAGTACGCGAAGGAATAGCCTCAAACAGAGACAAAAATGTGCAAGCGCTTTGAGGAATGTCTGAATGAGGAAATTAAGTTGTTAATTGGGATCCTCAAGATACAAGAATTTGCTGCATTAGCCGATCAGGCCAAGAAGTCCGAAGAGCTCAATAATGAAAGGAAGCAATCAAAGAGAAAAACTAGAGTTTCGAGTAAGAGATCTAGCGACAGAGCACATCTTTCCCCCACGAAGAAATTGAGAGGTCAACTAGAACGTTCCACTGCATCGGCGGGATATTCCGGTAGGACAAGAAGCTCTAAGTGTCACAACCCGACGTGTTCTTCCCCTATGGTAACTAGTGTGGGGAGAGTAGATGATCAAAAGCCGAGATGTAAAAGTTGCAACAAATTTCATTTCGGAGAGTATCGAATGAAGAACGGAGCATGCTACAGATATGGTTCTCTTGACCATTTCCTTAGAAATTGCTCGGAACGAGCTGATAAAGAGGTCGAATTGGCCCCGAAGCCGAATGCTCCTATTTCTAGAGGTAGACCTCTGAGACATCCCGGAAGTACAAACAACAGTAGAATTGTTGCCAAGGATACTACTCAAAAATCTGAGGCTCGAGCCCTGGCAAGAACTTACGCGATACATGCTCTAGAGGAAGCCTCTACTCCCGATGTCATTACGGGTATATTTTCTCTTCATAATGTCCATTTTATTGCCTTGATTGACCCGGGATCAACCCATTCATACATTTACATGAAATTGGTGTCTAGCATGAATATGTCTGTGAAACCTATGGAATTTGTGATTAAGGTGTCGAACCCTCTAGAGAAGTCTGTTTTAGTCAATAAAATTTGTAAGAATTTTCCTTTGACGATTCAAGGTTATTGTTTTTCGGCTAACCTTATGCTTTTGCCTTTCGATGAGTTTGATGTAATACTTGGCATGGATTGGTTGGCCATTCATGATTGATAGTAAATTGTGGTAGCAAGTATATTGCATTGAAATGTTCAAATGGTGATGTTCTCCAAGTTGATTCAAGTGAGTTGAATACACCACCAGTTGTGATTACTTCAATGATGGCTCAAAGGTATATGAGAAAAGGGTATAAAGCTTACCTTGCTTTTGTACTGAATACTAAAAAATCGAAGTTGAAGATTGAGTCAGTACCAATAGTGCGTGAATATCTGGATGTGTTTCCGGAAGAGTTGCCTAGTTTGCCTCAAGTTAAAGTAGAGTTTGGTATTGAGCTTGTGCCAGGAACAACACCTATTTCTATTGCCCCGTATAGGATGACACCAACTGAGTTGAAAGAGTTAAAAGCACAGTTGCAAGAACTAATGGATAAGGTGTAACACCCCTTACCCGAGTCTGAGGCCAGGAGTGGGCACGAGGCATTACCTAACTTAACTGCATGCATACAATCATTTTTGAGTTATGAAAACTAGGTCAAACTTAAAACTTTTCTCTTTTAATCTAAAAGTTCTTAATATGGGCTTATGAGGCTCAAATCACATTTTGGAAATAACCCGGGATTAATCTCAACATCTTTGACAACTTTGACAAATGCCACTTGAAATAAGGCACATGCCCGTGTGGAAAGGCAACACGCCCGTGTGGCCATTATGACATGGTCGTGCTAAAGACCCGTGTGGTTCACATGGCCTAAGCACATGGGGACATGCCCGTGCCCCGAGCCCGTATGAATTAAATTCCAAATTCAAACCTACAGTGGTTTTCACATAGCCTGACACACGCCCGTGTCCATGGCCCGTGTCTACACGCCCGTGTCCTAGCCCGTGTCTATAAACCTTGACATTTTGTTTCTGACATTAGCAACAATTTAGGGGCACACGGCCAAGGCACACGCCCGTGGCCAGAGTCTGTGTCCTCCATACGGCTGAGACACACGGCCATGTCTCTTCCCGTGTGTTTACTACCATGCATACTAACTTGCAAATTCGAGGTGCAAGGGACACATGGTTGAACAACACGCCCATGCAGTTGACCGTGTGTCACACACGACCTAGACACACGCCCGTGTGTCTGCTCGTGTGGACAATATAAGGCTATCTACCAAGCCCCTGCCACCCTGAAACACAATCTATCATACCCAAGTCTATGACAACATTATTTCTAAACCAAGCAACCATAACTAAGGCCTATATAAATTTCATACATATACGACCATGCCAACAATTTTCACATTCATGAAATACTTTCTTGCATTCGTAAAACAACTTTCAATATTAGCCATTATTCATGGCCTTATACAAAATGAGTCAAGTATTTAATTAAGCCAACACATTTGGCCCCAAAATAATGTAACACTTTAAAAAAAATCAAAGTATCCTATACATGCCATAATCAAAATAAAAGAACTATACCAAGTGCTTCAAAATGATAGTGTGTCTGGCTCCTTCGACGTAGGCGATGATCCACGAGCTACTTTGGTAGCACTATAAGAAAATGGAAAGGAAATGGGGTAAGCATAAAGCTTAGTAAGTTGCATGAAAATAAACATCAACTAATTATCATAGAACAATATGCTCATAACCTTTCATAGCTTGTTCATGAATACCATAAATAGATATAAGCACAACTTACTCATCACTATCCAATACAATTCATACGGCATATATTGAGCCAACATCTCATACATTTCACATAGGTACCTGTACCACTCACCACATGGTCATCACTTTTCTCATTTCGATATAAATCATAAATCTTTCATTGAACCATTTGAAACACTACTGGATACTCAATAGCCCCGAACATGGGATAAAATGGCGACGCCATGTCCCAGATATGGTCTTACACTGGCTAGCACATTAAAGTCGATGTCGTGTCCTAGACAAGTCTTACACTGACTTTCATATATTGAGGCTGATGCCATGTCCCAGATAGGTCTTACACTGGCTCTCATCTATCGATGTCGATGCCATGTCCCAGATAGGTCTTACACTAGCTTGTATATCCCGAGGCTGATGCATGTCCCAGACATGCCTTACACTAGCTCTCGTCTCAATGCCGATGCATGTCCCAGACATGTCTTACACTGGCTCACATACCACCCAATGTCACGGTATGATTATCGAAGTCTATTCCAAATGTTCAACAGAAATCTTTAATACACTAATTTCTCCACATGCATTCTCATATTCATAATCATAACAATATAGTTGCAATATTGACATACAACTTACCTCGGTATACAAAACTTGAGCGACTATTTCGACTTAGTCCATTAGCTTGGCTTTTCCCGGTTCTAAGCCCGGATTTTGTAATTCTTGACCTAAAATGGAAAAATTCATTCATGTAATTAGTATATCAATCTATAAACTTACAAATTTATATTTTGGATAAAATGTCCATTTTGCCCATAAACTTTTACAAAATGACCATTTTATCCCTAGGCCCGAAAATCAATTTTTATCAAATTTCCTTATTAACCAAGCCTAGTTGAACCTATTTCATGCTTATGGAAACTCATAATTTCACACATTTCACACAAATACCACCAATTTTACAAACTTTACAAAATGGTCCTATTAGGGGTTTTCATGAAAAATCCTTTCACAAAGGTTGTTTATTTAACAACCAAAGTTTATTTTCTTCCATAAAAACTCAGAAAACATCATAAATTCTTTCATGGAAAATCCCTAGACTATCAACCATTTTGCAAAATAGTCCCCTCAATAGAAAGCTCATGCTACAAGGGTCCTAAAAATACAAAAATTATCAACAATGAATATGAGAATCACTTACTTTCAAAGGTGATGATAAGTTGCTCAAATTTCAAGCTTCCAAAAACCCCATTTTTTCTAAAAATTTTGGTAGAGAAGAAAGAAAAAAAATGACAAAAAATGATGGCTATTCACTGGGGTTATATTTTATTATACATTAAGTCACCTACCCCATTGACCATTTGATTTTATTGTCCCCTATGGTGGGCCATCAACTTCTAAAGGGTATATTTGCCCTTTAAAGACCTCCACAATATGATTCATATTCAATTTACACCTTTAGCAAATAAAATAGGACTTTTGCACTTTATGCGATTTAGTCCTTTTTCATAATAAAGCATGCAATTCCTAAAATTAATTCACCAAAATTTTCATGGACTCACATAATCGTACTATGACACTAAAATAATGATAAAAAAATTTCTCGACTCAGATTTTTGGTTCCAAAACCACTGTTCTAACTAGGCCCAAAATCGGGTTGTTACATAAAGGTTTCGCAAGACCAAGTTTTTCGCCTCGGGGTGCTCCCGTATTATTTGTAAAGAAGAAAGATGGTTCGATGAGATTATGTATAGATTACCACCAACTCAAAAAGGTAACTATTAAGAATAAGTATCCGTTGCCAAGGATCAATGACATGTTTGATTAGTTGAGGGGAGCCACTGTGTTTTCTAAGATAGATTTGAGATCTAACTACTACCAATTATGAGTTAAAGAGTCAGACATGCCTAAGGCTACCTTCAGGACGAGGTATGGCCACTACGAGTTCCTTGTCATGCCTTTTGGTCTAACAAATGCCTCATCTATGTTTATGGATTTAATGAATGGTGTTTTTTGACCATACTTGGACAAGTTTGTTGTGGTATTCATAGATGATATTTTGATTTATTCCCAAAATGAGTCCGAACATGCGAAACATCTAGGAACTATTTTACAGACCTTACGAGAGAAACAGTTGTATGCTAAATTTAGCAAGAGCGAGTTTAGGCTCCGAGAGGTAGGATTCTTGGGTCACATTGTTTCGATTCAAGGCATCCAACTTGATCCAAATAAGATATCTGCTATTGTCAAGTGGAAACCGCTGAAGAATGTAACTGAGGTTAGAAGCTTTTTGGGCTTAGTTGGGTATTACCAACGATTTGTAAAAGGATTTTTTATGATTGCAACTCCTTTGATGAGTTTGCTACAAAAAGATGTTACGTTTGAATGGTCAGAGAAGTGTCAGCAGAGTTTCGAGAAAAAGAAACGTTGCTAATCAAAGCTCCAGTTTTAGTGCAACCCAAGCTAGGAAAAAATTTCGTGGTCTATAGTGATGCTTCCTTGAATGGACTGGGTTGTGTGCTTATGCAAGTGGGCAAAGTGATAGCCTATGCTTTGAGACAACTGAAGCCACACGAGAAAAATTATCCATCATACGACTTGGAGCTAGCTGCCATTGTATTTGCCTTGAAGATTTGGAGACACCATTTGTATGGTGAAACTTGCTGTGTATTCACCGATTACAAGAGTTTGAAGTACTTGATGACTCAAAAGGAATTGAATTTGGATAGTGGAGATGGTTAGAATTGATTAAAGATTATGAGTTGATAATTGATTATCACCTAGGAAAGGCGAACGTAGTCACTGATGCCTTGAGTAGGAAGTCCTTGTTTGTACTGAGGGCTACGAACACACGATTCACGTTGTCTGATGATAGTTCAGTTTTGGCAAAGTTAAGAGCCAGACTGACATTCCTCAAAGAAATTTGTGCAGCTCAGATCAATGACAGTGACTTGCAAGTTAAGAGAACTCAATGTAAGTCAAGCATTCAATCAGATTTTTGGATTAGTTTCGATGGTTGCTTAATGTTCAGAGATAGGGTCTGTGTACCAAGAGACAAACTTATTCAGAAAATTTTATAAGAGGCACATGATAGTTGTTTGTCTATTCATCCGGGGAGTACCAAGATGTACAATAATTTAAGGAAAATGTACTGGTGGAATGCAATGAAAAGAGACACCTCCGAATTTGTATCAAGATGTTTGATATGTCAACAAGTCAAGGCTGAACACCAAGTACCTTCTGGTTTGTTACAGCATGTGATGGTCCCTGAATAGAAGTGGGACAAGATTACCATGGATTTTATGACTGGATTGCTGTTAACCCTGAAAAAGAAAGATGTTGTTTGGGTTGTGGTTGATAGATTAATGAAGTTAGCTCACTTTATTCTGGTACGGACAGATTACTCTCTAGATAGATTGCCCGACTTGTACATATCTGAGACTATGAGATTACACAGGGTACAGTTATCGATTATCTCAGATAGGGACCAGAGATTCACTTTAAGATTTTGAAAGAAACTATAGCAAGGCTTGGGTACAAAGTTGAGTTTTAGTACGGCATTCCACCCACAGACTGATGGTCAGTCTGAGCGGACGATACAAACTCTTGAGGACATGTTACGGTGTTGCGTCCTTGAATTTCAAGGTAGTTGGGAAAAATACTTGCCATTGTTGAATACGCTTACAATAATAGTTTTAATACGAGTTTGAAAATGGAACCTTATGAGGCATTGTATGGCCAAAAGTGCCGAACTCCACTGTATTTTGACAGAGCTCAAGAAAAGTCAAACTCATGGGGTTGATTTAGTCAAGGAAACTGAAGAAAAGGTTAAAGTGATACGAGACTATTTGAAAGCAACATCGAATAGGAAAAAATCATATGCTGATTTGAAAAGAAAAGAGATTGAATTTCAAGTTGGAGATAAAGTGTTCTTGAAAGTATCTCCCTGGAAAAAGGTCTTGAGATTTGGTCGAAAAGGCAAACTAAGTCCAAGGTGTATCGGACCATATGAGATTACTGAGAAAGTTAGACTGTTAGCCTATCGCTTAGCATTGCCATCCGAATTGGAAAAGATTCACAATGTATTTCATGTGTCTATGTTGTGTAGATATAGATCAGATCCCTCTCACATGATTTCACCGATAGAAGTTGAGATTAGACCGGACATGACCTACGGTGAAGAATCGGTCAAGATTTTAGCTCGAAAAGTCAAGCAGTTGAGGAATAAGAATATAGCCTTGGTGAAAGTTTTATGGCATAGACATAGAGTGGAAGAAGCCACATGGGAACCTGAAGAAGTCATGAGAAGTCAATATCCGAACCTGTTTTCTGGTAAGACTTTCGAGGACAAAAGTAGCTAAGGGGGGAGAAATGTAATATCTCGAAATAAGGCTTAATCAGAATAGTACTTTTGGGACCACAAATCCAACATAAAAATATTTCTTTTATGATTATTTTGAAGTTTAGGATATGAAAACATGCTTGTGTTAAAATTTCATGTAGAAATTCTAAGTATAAGGAGCCCAATTGGTAATTAGGGACCAGATTAAATAAGTTGAAAAACTTGGGTTCTGGAAGAAATTTGTATGAAATTGCTTTGAATTATTAATTAGAAGGTCTTAAAGAGTAATTTTCCCAATTTCTAAGTTTTTGAACAAAAAAGGCATGCATGGAAAATTTTTAAAGGTTATAAAGCAAGGGCATTTTGGTCATTTGGTAATAAACTAAATAAAAAGGGAAAATGAAAGCAAAACTCAGCCATTTTTCTTCAAAATTGCTGCCGAAAATTGAAGGGTCTCCATAGCTAGGGTTTTCAACATTTTCAAGCTCAATAGTAAGCGCTCATTAGCCCTGTATTTAATGTTCTTTGTATTTTTGAGATCCTCATAACAAGCTCTCTCTATTTCTACCCATATTTCAAGCTAGGGTTCATGTTTAGAAATTTACCCAAGCAAGAGATGCTTGTGCTTTGATGATTTATAGAGGAATATGATAGTTTAGAGGATAGTAAGCAACCTCTACTATATAATATTTCATGGAAATGGCTTAAAGGACCATTTTGTAAAAGTTGTGAAAATAGGTAGTAAAATGTGAAATGAAGGAAAATGTGGGCTGCTATAAGCATGAAAAATTTTTGGCTAGGCTTAGGTAACCTAGAAAATTTCATGCATTTCATAATACGAGCCTAAGGACTAAATTGTAAAAAAATGTGAAAGGTTAGGGGCAAACTGGTCATTTTGTCCGAGGGTGATTTTAAGCTGAAAATGAACAATGTGATGTATTAATAATTTATTTTTACTGATATATACCCTGAGGAACCAATTCCGAAGGTCGACCGTGGAAAACGAAAGGTTTCGAAATAACCAAAATACGAACCCGAAATAATTACCAGGTAAGTTCATATAACTTGAAGTAAACTCTTAATATACTGAAAATGTTTATTCTTGAATGTATGATAATTTCGATATTTATTGCATGATAATACATGAAATGTGGTAGTATAAGTTAACAAGAGAATTGAATATCCTGATTGAATAAAAATGATATCTAATGAATTTCTCGAAATGAATTGACGGTAAAAAGGATCTAGCCAGAACGGGTGTTCCTTTAGTGGTCAAGCCTCCTGAAGAATATGTGTGGTAGTGGATTTAGCCCAGATGGGTAATCTAATTTAGGATCTGAATTCAGCCTAGAATGGTAATTCAGATTCGAGCTCATTAGAGCACATGTTGTTATAAGGGATTTAGCCTGGATTGGTAATCCGGACATTGCCCTATGAGTTTATGTTACGGGGGATTTAACCTGGACTGGTAATCCTGCCGTAAGAGCGAGGTGCACGGGAGTGTATACTTAAAATGATCACTTGCATGATTTGACGATGAATGAGATAGCCATCGAGATTCCGAGAAATTCAACGGGATTAAAATGAGAAATGAAAATGGAAATTCTTGAATTAATAAGCTCATCTATGATTAATGTTATAATATATTGACATGAGACTAACTTGATGATTTAGTGTAGATAGAGAAATTATACTATACTAGTTGGAATGAATGTCTAATATGGTAGTATGCTTACCCCCTCTCTTTTCTCTTATCTTACAGAGCTCAGGGACTCGTGAAGATTGGAAGACGGTTAAAGCACAGATCACACTATCAACTTGTCTTGCTTGGGTATATAGAAACTTTTATTTTGTTATAATGACATGTATAGGATTCTTGGTCATTTTGTTTTATGTGTAAATTGGCTAGCCAATGTAAGGGCTTAAATAATATGCTTATTCATTTTATATATGACCATGAGATATGGCTTATGTTGGTGTAGGTTGTAAACCTACTATTCGTGCATGTTTATGATTGAATGTTTCATGAGATGGTTAATGTGATATATTATGAATAGATATGTGTAATATGGCCAAATCATTTAAAGATGGTTTAGGTCATAATTGGCATGACGTATAAAATGAGCTAAGTATAAAATATGGTTTATAAAATGGTAACCCTAAAATAAAGAAGGTAATATCAATATAGGTTAAGAAGAGATATGAAGCACCATGCACGACCTTGGCTAAGAAGGTTTTAAGGGTAAATTTATACTATGTTAGATGTTCAAGGAACATATTAGTGTGTATGGAAGTTTGAGGGTGACCAAAGGCTTGGAATGTAGCCTACAAAAAGGTCCACACTGGTAGGCACACGGGCATGTGGCTAGGCCGTATGTGACACACGGTCAGTCCCCATGGGCGTGTTGTACAGCCATGTGTCCCCTGCACTAAAACTTTTAGGCTAGTATGCATGGTAGTAAACACACAAACAGAGACACGGCCTAGCACACGGGCGTGTGCCTTGGCCGTGTGCCCCTGAATGGATGATGATGTCATAAATAGAATGTCCAGGTTTTTGCACACAGGCTGTGGCACGGGCGTGTCGTGGATGAGTGAGCGACACGGGCCAAGAATAGGGACATGGGCTCAGTCATGTGAAAACCACTGTGGGTTCGAAGTGGAAAGTAATTCCACTCGGGTAAAGGACACGGGCGTGTTGTAATATCCCGAATTAGGGCCTAGTCAGAACAGTGGTTTCGAGAGCACAAATATGACGTAAGAAAATTAATTTTTATTATATTTTTATGGTCCACAATTTCATGGGATGACTTCGTGAAAATTTCGTTCGAAACTTTCTACGTTTGGGCACTCAATTTGGTCAAAAGGACCAAATTGTAAAAAGTGAAAAAGTTGAGTTCTACATGTTAAAGGTGTCCAATTGTTATGATTTTTTAAATTGGAGGTCTTTAAATGGTAATTAGACCATTGGTTAATTGTTGGACAAAAATAGACATGAAATGGGTGAAATAGAATTTTTTAAGTTAGGGGCATTTTGGTCTTTTGATAATTAAAATAATAAATAGGGAAAATAAGCCCAATTCATGCCCATCTTCCTCATCCAGCTGAAAATACCATGGAATCCATGGCTAGGATTTGGTTCAAGCTTCCAAGCTCATTTTTAAGTGATCCTGAGCCCCGTTTTTAATGTTCTTTACGTTTTTGAAGTCTCGGTAACTTGATTTACCTATTTCTACCATTATTTTGAGCTAATGTTTATGTTTAAAAATTTACCCATGAGTGACATGCTAGTATTTTGAGGTTTAATGGTGGATTATGCATGTTTATTGTAACGCCCCCACGCCCGAGACCATCACCGGAGTCGAGCTTGAGGGGTTACTGAACATAATTTATCAATTTAAGAACTTCAAATCATTTGTTTCTACATTCACAGCTTTCTAGCTACTCGCGTCACAGTTACAAGAAAAATCATATCTCAAGTTACGAAACTCAAAATCAAGATCCGTAAATTTTCCCTGAATCTAAACTCATATAACTATTTACTAATTTTTTTCTAGAATTTTTTATTGGTCCAATTAGTACAGTTTATTAATTAAAGTATCCCCTATTTCAGGGTTCAACTACTCTGACCTCTGTGTATTACGAATCAGATATATCTCTATAAAAAATCTAAATCATATTGAGGTTTGTTTCTATTAAAACTAGACTCAATAAGGAATCTATAAATATAAATAACAACTTCTAATTATTTTAGTAAAATTTATTATGAATTTTTAAAGTCAGAACAGGGGATCCAGAAATCACTCTGGGCTTGTTTCACAAAAGTTTAAATATCTCATAAAATATAATTTATATGCCTATTTTGTTCAATCCACATGAAAATATACTTATTAAGCTTCAATTTCATAACTTACTCATCATTTATTTCTATTTATAATATTTTTAGTGATTTTTCAAATTCATGTCATTGCTGCAGCAATATTCTGTTTTAAGGCAAGTTTCATCTTTCCATGAATTTTTATGAACTAGATAACCTGTTAAACTTCCATGATATCAAACATGATCTAAATTAGCCATCACCATGACTTATCAATATCAAACATTTTCTCAACCAAACATGGCCATATCATAAAATTATTTACACAAAATAGGTATATTGCTATACATGCCATACTTAAGTAGTTGTACAAGCCATTTACCAAGATAAAAGTCCTTTATAGTGTGATCGAACTTTCGACCTGTCCCGATTCCTGAGCCGGCTTGTTCAAAACTACAGTGAATGAAAAGGAAGGAGTAAGCATAAATGCTTAGTAAGTTCATATGTAAATAACAAGTAACATAACAATACAAATATACCAAATAACTTTAGCTTGGTACCACCAAAACATATATCACATCTTTAAACATCATTCATCATCTTACCACCTTATCGTTGTTGTATCTATTTTCAACCCGAGGGTTAAGAACATACCTATCCAAAGTGTCCATTTCACAACACTTACCAAAAAGTCGCTTGCATCTTAAGTGTTCTTCCATTTCACTAGAAATTTCACCTGTTGAACACATCGGAATACAACTCGGATACACGGATAATTTGCACATAAGTGCCTCATATGTAATCAAGCTACCATGTAACCCGCCCATAAGTGAACTCGGACTCAACTCAACGAGCTCCAGCGTTCGCATCCATAAGTGAACTCAGACTCAACTCAACGAGTTCGGATGCCTAGTTACATTTCACGAACTCGGACTCAACTCAACGAGTTCGGACATTCGCATACATAAGTGAACTCGGACTCAACTCCACGAGTTCAGATGCTCAACCATCCTAGTGACATGTCATGTAACAACCCAAAATTTACCCTAGTCGGGAAGTGGTTTCGGGACCGCTAAACCGAGTCATAAAAATAATTAGCTGTCATATTTGATGCTTATTATATGTATATATGCATGTGTGAAAATTTCATATTTGAATTTTGATTAATTGTAGGTGAATTTTTGTAAATAGGACTTATGTGAGAAAATTTTGAAGTATGATAGGTCAAAGCATAAGGATCTATTAGTGCATGTAAGAAAAAGGGGGGGCTTGCATGTCAATTTCCCCCCCATTTAGTAGTGGCCGGCCATGAGCATGAGAGTGGACAAAATGTTATGGGGTGAAACATGTTGGAAACATGTTGTGTTAGTGTATTATGGGAGAAAAAAATATAATAAAGGGTTAGTAATAAAGAAATGAAAAGGGAGGGGTGATGAGAACAAAGTTGTCTCATCCATGTTCTTCCCCCCCCCATTGCCGGGACTTGAGAAGGAAAGAAAAAAAAAGAAAGTGAAGCTAAGGCATTTGGTCATCTTCAAGTTGATTAAGAAGCTCTTGAAAATTCGGTGCCAAGGGGAAAGGTTTCTAAGAGGTTTGGCCATGCATGCAACTAGAATGAGGTATGTATTGAAGGATTCTTGAAAATCTATGCATGTTTGAGATGGTTAGTTTAAATTCTACTCATCCTATAGATTGGACTTAGGATTTTGAGGTTGAAGTTCGGCCAAGAAGCTTGAAACTCTTAGTAGATGTGTAATGTCATTAAAAGGGATAGTAATGTAGGATATGGTGAGTGGTTAATTGCTTTTAACTTGAAGGTTGAGGTTAAAATGGGTTAAGTGATTGCCGAATCTAATTTAGGGGTGGAGGATTGTGTTCATGTTATATTGGATAGGTAGAAGTTGTAATGAGGTTGAAATTGTTGAATTTGTTAGCTTGGTAACTAATGTAGTAATCGGCCATATGGGGTAAAATGGGATGTTCATTTTAGATGTTGTTTCATTTTTGAGAGACTTGGGTCAAGTATTCATGAGATGAAATTGTGTGACTAGATAAATTGAAGGTAATAATATAGTTGATGAATAGATATAGAAATACATATTCGGCCATCACTTAGGAACATAGGTGATGTTGAGTTAAGCTTTGCATATTCGGCCATATATATATATACACAAATATATGTAAGCCCATTCATGATACTACCTTAGGACTATGTATATATAACCGACAAAAGAATGGGAAAAACTAGCAAGGGTGAAGGCCGAATGAGCTATAGGTGGTGTGGATGATTTTTATACATGTGGGTGAGTGTGTATGCCATTTAGTTGGTGACATTCGACATTTCTTAATTAACATTAGAAATGAGTGAATGAAATCGGCATGTGTGTTTGTGAAAATGCCGAATGTGAATTTGGATAATATTGAGTAATGTATGTGCTTTAAAATGATGGAATGGAGTGGATGCTTTAAATGTGTTATGAACAATTATGAGTTAAACTAAGGGTTGCTAAATTACCATTGTCATTGCCGAATATACAAACATACATATGCATGTGTAATTGAAGTATGAATGGTTAGCAAGATGGTTAAACTAGTTAAATTATTGATTTAGCTCAAGGAGCTAAAGGAGGTGAATCGAGCAAAGGCAAAGAAAAGGTTATCGAGTAGCCGAGTTGGAACCGTCTTACCCAACACGAGGTAAGTCATTAAGCATGTAGTGGGTAGTATTTTAAATGGTCATAATGTGTATGTATTGATGCTGATTGGGATGAATAAATATGCATATATATATGCATGTACGTATGTGATGATGAAATTGTTGAATGAAAGAGAAGAGGTAAGATGTAATGAGTTGTTGATCTCGGCACTAAACGTGCGGGATAACCATTTATGACCATGAGATTGGCGCTAAGTGCGCGGGATTAAATTGTACAGCACTAAGTGTGCGATTTGACTATGTTGCACTAAGTGTGCGAAATGAATATGATGCACTAAGTGTGCGAATTGACCATGCGGCACTAAGTGTGCGAGATGGACTATGTGGCACTAAGTGTGCGATTTGATTACGTAGCACTAAGTGTGCGAGTTGATTATATAGCACTGAGTGTACGGGCTCAATAAATATTCGTGAATCATTATGGACACTATGTGTGCGACATTATTGAGTCGATCGCGGACAGCGGATCGGGTAAGTGTCTCGAGTACGTGGCTAATAGGTGCTATGCTTATACTTGGTGTTGAGCTCGGTAAGTTCGAACCTATGTGACAAATATACTTGAAGTCACGTACATAAAATTTATCGTAGGATGGGTGAAAGGCCGTATAGTCGTTTGGTTGTAACGAAAATAAATCGATTTATGAAATTGCTTCAATGTCCTATTGATGAGTATATAGAATGTGAATGCATGAATTGATATGAAATTGAATTGATAAGTTGGAGGAACTATGGTATGGTTCGGTATGGATGGAGTAAATTGTCTCGCTCCATTTTGTTTCCTCTTGTGATAATGTTGTTGATAGATGGTAGTGCATTGCTTATGACTTACTGAGTTATAAACTCACTCGATGTTTCCTTGTCACCCACTATAGGTTGCTTGGACTCATCTATTTTTGCGGGGTCGGGCCGTCGTTGAAGTCATCACACCGGATAGCAAGTTTTGGTATTCTCTTCTTAGTGTGCTTAGAAGATCATTTTGGCATGTATAAGCTAGTATGTCGTGTTTGAATTATGGCATGTAAACTTTAAGCCATGCGAAATTGGCACGAATGTTCGATTGAGTTGGATCAAGGGTAGGCATGAAATGAACCTAGTTACTTTCGTAACAGATGCTGGCAGCAGCAGTGTCATGAGATTGAAAAATCACTAAAAATAGTAGGAGTGGAATTAATTGATGAATAAATTATGTAATCGAAGCTCGATGAGTCTGCTTTCATGAGGAAGTAACGAAAAGATCATATGGGCAGTATATTAAGAGATAATCAGATTTTAGTGGGACAGGGCCAGAACGGTTTCTGGATTCCCTGCTCCGACTTTGGAAATTCATTATAAATTAACCAGAGATAATTAGGGGTCGTACCATATATGTACAGATTCCTCTCTGAGTCTAGTTTTCATAGAAACAAACGGCAACAGTATTGAAGCCCCGTGCAGGGAGATATCCCAGTCGTAATGGGCAAAGGTCAGTGTAGTCGACCCCTGCAACTTGGGGGACTTTGACTAATAAACTGTACTAATTGGCCCAACCAAAAATTCTAGAAAAAAATACATAGATGGGAACATGAGTCTAGTTTCTGGGAAAAATTACGAAACTGATTTTCGAGTTACGAAACTCAAGATATGATTTTTAAAGCGGCTAGTACACAGATTGGGCAGTGTCTGGAAAATAAATTTTGTAAGGGGTTAAAGCCAGTTAACACCTCGTGTTCGACTCCGGTGTCGGTTTCGGGTTCGGGGTGTTACATTTTATTGGTATCAGAGCTATGGTTTAGTCGGTTCTAGGACTACCATAGCACGTATGAGTCTAGCTATACATGCCATAATGTTAATGTTTAAAAGGGTGATGACTTCTGACGGTTGAAATGTTTTTGTCAAGTTTGTAAATGGATCCCGGTGAGGAAAGAACCTTAGCGGATGACGTTGAGAGCGTAGCGGCTGCTCCTGCACAAGGGACGCCGCCTGTTGAACCTCAGTCATCTGCGAATAATCAAGGTGAGGGGCTAAACAAGCCTTCTTTACCATGATGAATGAGTGGGTCGCGCAATATGCCCGAACCAACCCGGCTGTCCAACAATTCCCGAATTTGAATAATCCACCCCAAGAGCCTGTAATGCCATCAGTCGCTGATCCTGTGAGGCTGAGTAAGCCACCTGTAGACTTGATTAGGAAGCGTGGGGCCGAGGAGTTCAAGGCCATAGTAACTGATGATGCCGAAAGGGCCGAGTTCTGGCTTGATAACACCATTCGGGTGTTCGATGAATTGTCATGCACACCCGATGAATGTCTAAAATGTGCTGTATCTTTGTTGCGAGACTCAGCCTACTATTGGTGGAGGACCTTGATTTCCATAGTCCCGAACGAGCGAGTAACTTGGGACTTCTTTCAAACGGAATTCCGGAAGAAATTTATTAGCCAACGGTTCATTGACCAGATGCGTAAGGAGTTCTTGGAACTCAAGCAAGGCCATATGACGGTATCTGAATACGAACATGAATTCGTAAGACTTAGTAGGTATGCCCGGGAGTGTGTAGCTGATGAGGTTGCTATGTGCAAAAGATTCGAGGAAGGATTGAATGAAGATTTAAAGCTACTAACGGGTATTTTGGAAATAAAGGAATTCGTAACACTAGTCGAACGAGCCTGCAAGGCGGAGGAACTTGGAAAGGAGAAGAGGAAGGCTGAATTTGAAGCTAGAGATTATCGTAAAAGATCGACGGGTAAAGCTCCGTTCTCAGCTGTAAAGAAGTTCAGGGAGGACATTAATAAGTCGAGGGCGACTGCGGGAATTTCCATCAGGGCAAGACCATCGATGGGCTCCCGAGCTACTTCGGTAGCTAGTGTGGGCAATAATCGTCACGAGAAACCTGAATGTCCCCAATGTGGAAGACGACACCTAGGTGAATGTTGGGGCAAGTCTACTAACAGGGCCTGTTACGGATGTGGTTCGAAGGACCACTTCATTAGAGATTGCACGGAGCTGGATGAGAAGAATAAGATTCAAGGTGTAAGACCTAGTGGAGTGACATCTAGAGGTAGACCACCGAGAATTTTTGGAGGCAGGGGTGGTAGTCAGAGGGGGGCTTCTGATACGGCCGATCGCGCCGAGAACCGTGCTCCTGCTAGAGCATATGCCATTCGCGCACGAGAGGAGGCATCCTCCCCCGACGTCATCACTGGTACCTTCACTCTCTTTGATACTAATGTGATTGCATTGATTGACCCTGGTTCTACTCATTAATATGTATGCGAAACCTTAGCAACCAGTAAGACTCTACCTGTTGAGTCTACTGAGCTCGTAATTCGAGTATCAAACCCTTTGGGTCAATGCGTGCTTGTTGATAAAGTGTGTAAGAGATGCCCTCTAATAATCCGAGAATCCTGTTTTCCGGCCGATTTGATGCTTTTGCCGTTCGACGAGTTTGATGTTATTCTTGGTTTGGATTGGTTAACCGCGCATGATGCGGTTGTAAAGTGCAAAAGCAAGACTATCGACTTGAGGTGCGCAAATAACGAAATAATCCGAGTTGAGTCTGCGGACTTAAGGGGGTTGCCAGCTGTAATATCAGCAATGTCGGCCCAGAAATATGTAAGGAAAGGGTGCGAAGCATACCTCGCGTATGTACTTGATGACAAGGAGTTAGAAAAGAAACCCGAATCGGTGCCGGTGGTCTGTGAATACCCGGATGTTTTTCCTGAAGAGTTACCGGGTTTGCCACCTGTTCGGGAGGTAGAGTTTGGTATTGAGCTTGTACCTGGAACTACGCCTATTTCAATCGCTCCATATCGTATGGCACTAACCGAGTTGAAAGAGTTGAAAGCTCAGTTGCAAGAATTGACGGATAGAGGTTTCGCTCGACCGAGTTTCTCACCTTGGGGTGCACCAGTATTGTTCGTGAAAAAGAAGGACGGAACCATGAGGTTGTGCATTGATTATCGTCAACTGAATAAAGTGACGATAAAGAATAAATATCCGTTGCCGCGTATTGATGATCTGTTCGATCAATTAAAGGGGCATCGGTGTTTTCAAAGATAGATTTGAGATCGGGTTATTATCAGTTGCGGATTCGAGATTCGGACGTACCCAAAACTGCTTTCAGAACGAGGTACGGTCACTATGAGTTCTTAGTGATGCCGTTTGGGCTCACTAATGCCCCTGCGGTGTTTATGGATTTGATGAATCGGATCTTTAGGCCGTATTTGGATCGGTTCGTAGTTGTGTTTATTGATGACATCTTGGTCTATTCAAGAGATGAGACCGAACATGCTGAGCATCTGAGGCAAGTGTTGCAAATTTTGCGGGATAAGCAGTTATATGCTAAGTTCAGTAAGTGTGAGTTCTGGTTAAGAGAGGTTAGCTTCTTGGGTCATGTGGTATCCGCATCGGGTATTCGAGTTGACCCGAGCAAAATTTCAGCCATACTTAACTGGAAGCCTCCGAGAAATGTTACCGAAGTCCGGAGCTTTCTAGGGCTCGCCGGTTATTACCGACGATTTGTCAAAGGTTTCTCGATGATAGCCACACCAATGACGAAGCTACTTCAGAAGGATGTTAAGTTCGAATGGACGGAGAAATGTCAGAAAAGCTTCGATCAACTGAAAACTCATCTGACTGAAGCTCCAATTTTGGTGCAACCCGAATCGGGTAAAGAGTTTGTCGTTTATAGTGACGCATCCCTACTTGGGTTGGGTTGCGTATTGATGCAAGAAGGTCGAGTTGTGGCCTATGCGTCAAGACAATTGAAGCCACACGAGAGAAATTATCCGACCCATGATCTCGAACTAGCCGCCATTGTGTTTGCACTAAAAATATGGCGACATTATTTGTTTGGCGAGAAGTGCCATGTGTTTTCGGATCACAAAAGTCTCAAATATTTGATGACTCAACGAGACTTGAATCTGCGACAAAGACGTTGGCTTGAGTTGTTGAAGGATTACGAGCTTGTCATTGATTACCACCCGGGAAAGGCTAATGTGGTTGCGGACGCCTTAAGCCGGAAATCACTGTTTGCTTTGCGAGCGAAGAATGTACACTTGTCTGTTCTACCTGACAATGTGTTAGCAGTTGAATTAAAAGCCAAACCATTATTGACTCATCAAATTCGTGAAGCTCAGAAAGTTGATGATGAATTGGGTGCAAAGCGAGCTGAGTGTGTTCCGAACAAGGGATCGGAGTTTCAGATTGATGATGATGGTTGTTTGAGGTTTAGAAGTCGTTTGTGCATTCCAAGGAATTCGGAACTCATTCCGATGATACTGAACGAAGCCCATTGTAGCCGAATGTCAATTCACCCGGGGAGCACGAAAATGTACAACGACTTGAAACGTCGGTTTTGGTGGCATGGTATGAAGCGAGACATCTCCGACTTTGTTTCGAGACGTTTAATATGTCAACAAGTGAAAGCGGAACATCAAGTGCCTTCAGGATTACTTCAGCCGATCATGATACCCGAGTGGAAATGGGACCGAGTCACAATGGACTTTGTGTCCGGACTGCCATTGTCCGCAAGTAAGAAGGATGCGATTTGGGTTGTCGTTGATAGGCTGACTAAGTCGGCTCACTTTATCCCCGTACGTACGGATTTTTCATTGGATAAACTAGCCGAATTGTATGTTACTCAGATTGTGAGATTACATGGAGTACCTATTTCTATCGTGTCGGATAGAGATCCGAGATTCACTTCGCGATTTTTGGAAGAAATTGCAAGAAGCTTTGGGTACCAAGCTGCATTTTAGCACCGCTTTTCACCCCCAAACCGATGGTCAAACCGAGCGGATAATTCAGATACTTGAGGATATGTTGAGATGTTGCATCCTCGAGTTCAGTAGTTCATGGGAACGGTATGTACCCTTGATTGAATTCGCTTACAACAATAGTTTTCAATCAAGTATTAAGATGGCACCTTACGAGGCTTTGTACGGTCGTAAATGTCGTACACCATTGTTTTGGACCGAGCTCGGTGAAAGTAAAATTTTGGAGTTGATTTGATTAGAGATGCCGAACAGAAGGTAAAGGTAATCCGTGAAAGTCTGAAGGCAGCCACTGATCGTCAGAAATCGTATGCGGATCTGAAACGGAAGGACATTGAATATCAGGTGGGAGATAAAGTGTTCCTTAAAGTTTCGCCTTGGAAAAAGGTACTTAGGTTTGGCCGTAAGGGCAAGTTGAGCCCGAGATTCATTGGGCCGTACGAAATCTCCGAACGAGTGGGGCCAGTTGCGTATAGATTGATTTTGCCCCCTGAGCTTGAAAAGATTCACGATGTCTTTCATGTTTCGATGCTTCGACGCTATCGATCTGATCCGTCGCATATAATTAGCCCATCAGAGGTTGAAATTCAAGCCGATATGAGTTATGAAGAAGAACCGATACGTATCCTAGCTCATGAGGTAAAGGAGTTGCGAAACAAAAGGGTTCCGTTAGTGAAGGTGTTATGGCTCAAACATGGGATTGAGGAAGCTACTTGGGAAACTGAGAGCTCGATGAAAGAACGATACCCAAACCTATTTACCAGTAAGATTTCGGGACGAAAATTTCTTAAGTGGGGAGAGTTGTAACAACCCAAAATTACCCTAGTCGGGAAGTGGTTTCGGGACCGCTAAACCGAGTCATAAAATAATTAGCTGTCATATTTGATGCTTATATATGTATATATGCATGTGTGAAAATTTCATATTTGAATTTTGATTAATTGTAGGTGAATTTTGTAAATAGGACTTATGTGAGAAAATTTTGAAATATGATAGGTCAAAGCATAAGGATCTATTAGTGCATGTAAGAAAAAGGGGGGCTTGCATGTCAATTTCCCCCCCATTTAGTAGTGGCCGGCCATGAGCATGAGAGTGGACAAAATGTTATGGGTGAACATGTTGGAAACATGTTGTGTTAGTGTATTATGGGAGAAAAAAATATAATAAAGGGTTAGTAATAAAGAAATGAAAAGGGAGGGGTGATGAGAACAAAGTTGTCTCATCCATGTTCTTCCCCCCCATTGCCGTGACTTGAGAAGGAAAGAAAAAAAAAAGAAAGTGAAGCTAAGGCATTGGTCATCTTCAAGTTGATTAAGAAGCTCTTGAAAATTCGGTGCCAAGGGGAAAGGTTTCTAAGAGGTTTGGCCATGCATGCAACTAGAATGAGGTATGTATTGAAGGATTCTTGAAAATCTATGCATGTTTGAGATGGTTAGTTTAAATTCTACTCATCCTATAGATTGGACTTAGGATTTTGAGGTTGAAGTTCGGCCAAGAAGCTTGAAACTCTTAGTAGATGTGTAATGTCATTAAAAGGGATAGTAATGTAGGATATGGTGAGTGGTTAATTGCTTTTAACTTGAAGGTTGAGGTTAAAATGGGTTAAGTGATTGCCGAATCTAATTTAGGGTGGAGGATTGTGTTCATGTTATATTGGATAGGTAGAAGTTGTAATGAGGTTGAAATTGTTGAATTGTTAGCTTGGTAACTAATGTAGTAATCGGCCATATGGGGTAAAATGGGATGTTCATTTTAGATGTTGTTTCATTTTGAGAGACTTGGGTCAAGTATTCATGAGATGAAATTGTGTGACTAGATAAATTGAAGGTAATAATATAGTTGATGAATAGATATAGAAATACATATTCGGCCATCACTTAGGAACATAGGTGATGTTGAGTTAAGCTTTGCATATTCGGCCATAATATATATACACAAATATATGTAAGCCCATTCATGATACTACCTTAGGACTATGTATATATAACCGACAAAAGAATGGGAAAAACTAGCAAGGGTGAAGGCCGAATGAGCTATAGGTGGTGTGGATGATTTTTATACATGTGGGTGAGTGTGTATGCCATTTAGTTGGTGACATTCGACATTTCTTAATTAACATTAGAAATGAGTGAATGAAATCGGCATGTGTGTTTGTGAAAATGCCGAATGTGAATTTGGATAATATTGAGTAATGTATGTGCTTTAAAATGATGGAATGGAGTGGATGCTTTAAATGTGTTATGAACAATTATGAGTTAAACTAAGGGTTGCTAAATTACCATTGTCATTGCCGAATATACAAACATACATATGCATGTGTAATGAAGTATGAATGGTTAGCAAGATGGTTAAACTAGTTAAATTATGATTTAGCTCAAGGAGCTAAAGGAGGTGAATCGAGCAAAGGCAAAGAAAAGGTTATCGAGTAGACCGAGTTGGAACCGTCTTACCCAACACGAGGTAAGTCATTAAGCATGTAGTGGGTAGTATTTAAATGGTCATAATGTGTATGTATTGATGCTGATTGGGATGAATAAATATGCAATATATATGCATGTACGTATGTGATGATGAAATGTTGAATGAAAGAGAAGAGGTAAGATGTAATGAGTGTTGATCTCGGCACTAAACGTCGGGATAACCATTATGACCATGAGATTGGCGCTAAGTGCGCGGGATTAAATTGTACAGCACTAAGTGTGCGATTTGACTATGTTGCACTAAGTGTGCGAAATGAATATGATGCACTAAGTGTGCGAATTGACCATGCGGCACTAAGTGTGCGAGATGGACTATGTGGCACTAAGTGTGCGATTTGATTACGTAGCACTAAGTGTGCGAGTTGATTATAAGCACTGAGTGTACGGGCTCAATAAATATTCGTGAATCATTATGGACACTATGTGTGCGACATTATTGAGTCGATCGCGGACAGCGGATCGGGTAAGTGTCTCGAGTACGTGGCTAATAGGTGCTATGCTTATACTTGGTGTGAGCTCGGTAATTCGAACCTATGTGACAAATATACTTGAAGTCACGTACATAAAATTTATCGTAGGATGGGTGAAAGGCCGTATAGTCGTTTGGTTGTAACGAAAATAAATCGATTTATGAAATTGCTTCAATGTCCTATTGATGAGTATATAGAATGTGAATGCATGAATTGATATGAAATTGAATTGATAAGTTGGAGGAACTATGGTATGGTTCGGTATGGATGGAGTAAATTGTCTCGCTCCATTTTGTTTCTTTTGATAATGTTGTTGATAATATGCATTGCTTATGACTTACTAGTTTAACTCACTCGATGTTTCTTGTCACCACTATAGGTTGCTTGGACTCATCTATTTTTGCGGGGTCGGGCCGTCGTTGAAGTCATCACACCGGATAGCAAGTTTTGTATTCTCTTCTTAGTGTGCTTAGAAGATCATTTTGGCATGTATAGCTAGTATGTCGTGTTTGAATTATGGCATGTAAACTTTAAGCCATGCGAAATTGGCACGAATGTTCGATTGAGTTGGATCAAGGGTAGGCATGAAATGAACCTAGTTACTTTCGTAACAGATGCTGGCAGCAGCAGTGTCATGAGATTGAAAATCACTAAAAATAGTAGGAGTGGAATTAATTGATGAATAAATTATGTAATCGAAGCTCGATGAGTCTGCTTTCATGAGGAAGTAACGGAAAAGATCATATGGGCAGTATATTAAGAGATATCAGATTTTAGTGGGACAGGGCCAGACGGTTTCTGGATTCCCTGCTCCGACTTTGGAAATTCATTATAAATTAACCAGAGATAATTAGGGGTCGTACCATATATGTACAGATTCCTCTCTGAGTCTAGTTTTCATAGAAACAAACGGCAACAGTATTGAAGCCCCGTGCAGGGAGATATCCCAGTCGTAATGGGCAAAGGTCAGTGTAGTCGACCCCTGCAACTTGGGGGACTTTGACTTAATAAACTGTACTAATTGGCCAACCAAAAATTCTAGAAAAAAATACATAGATGGGAACATGATCTAGTTTCTGGGAAAAATTACCGACAACTGATTTTCGAGTTACGAAACTCAAGATATGATTTTTAAAGCGGCTAGTACACAGATTGGGCAGTGTCTGGAAAA